>NW_008329320.1:2632098-2657613 GCF_000622305.1 Nannospalax galili
GGCGCCAAGGATCCAACTGCAACTGATTATGACTAATAATAATCAGATACATACATATTAGAGATGCAAGTGCCAACATCTCAGTGTTAGTAGCAAAAACAACGAGTCTGTCTGCGGTTAAAAACTCATTCAATGTTATGTCTTACAGGGCTTATACTGAGTTCAATATTGTATAACTGTAATAAATCAACAGCAAACCTAAAAATTTTACAGCACTTTTGAAAGAGATGTATCTTTGCTCTGGAAACTGTTATCGAGTATGCTAAAGCTGTAATGAAATGCTTCTTCTAAAAAAATATGTAATTATATCTTAGAATATAAATTTGCAATTCTGTATGTCTACTATAATTTTTGCATATTTACTGACAAAACTGTACTACGAAGCTTCAACAATAATGTGAAATTTGTCACTGTTCCTATAACATAAGCTTGTCACTGCCTTTCCAAATTCTCCATATATACAAAGTCTTTCAATGTAATCATGTTACTTCTTTAAGAAAGCAATGCTAATAAAATATTCTTAAATTATAATAAAAGGCACTGAATATTTAAAAAAATGTCTTCATAAGAAAGAAAAAACATGCGGTTGGGGAGGTGAGATGGCTCAATGGTAAAGTGCTTGCCACACAGATGTGAGGACCTGAGCTTGGATTCCCAGAACCTATGTAAGGTCTGACTGTGTGTGTCTATAACCCCAGTGTTCCTGCAGGAAGATTAGAGGCAGAGACAGGAGAGTCCCCAGAAGTTCAAGGCTAGCTAGCCTGGCATTCATAACAGGGATTCAACAAGAGACCCTCCTCAAAACAAGGGCAAAGACCAGCACTCAAGGGTGTTCTCTGACCTTCACACACACACACACACATACACACACGGCATATGAGTGCTCACACTCATACACATGAACACATATATGCAATGAATGAATAAATGTTTTAAAAATAAGTACTATTAAAAACATTTAAAAGCAAATGAAATACTGAGATATTCAGTATACATATATCTGACTTATTCCAAGAATATTTTAAGAACTTTTTAATTCAGTAACCAAAAAAAGCAATCCAACTTTTAAATACACAAAATACTTCAGTAGACAGATCACAAAAACAAAGTGGTCAGCAAACACCTGAAGAGAGGCTCTGTACCCCAAGTCATCAGAGGAACACAGTGGGAAATCAAGAGATACTGCTTTATGTCCATCAGGATGGCTAAGATTAAAAAACTGATACCACCAAGTACGGACGAGATTGTAAAACTACTGTAGCTCTCACACACTGCTGGTGCAAATATTAAATGGAACTATTTTGTCAGTTCCTTACAAAGTTAAAGATGTATCTGTGCTATGACCCAGCAATTTCATACCATTATTACTTAATAAAAATGAAATGCATATCCACAAAAAGACTTACACAAGGATGCTCACTACAGTTATAGTCATAATAGTCCCAAATTGGAAAAAAATGTCCATTAGAAGAATAAACAAGGGGCTGGAGAGATGGCTCAGAAGTTAAGAGCACTGTCTGCTCTTGCAGAGGACCCAGGTTTGATTCCCAGCACTCACATGGCAGCTAACAATTGTCCATAATTCCAGTTCTAGGGGAATCCAACGCCCTCTTCTGATCTCCGTGGGTACTGCATGACATGAGTGCACTTATATATGCAGGTAATACACTCATACACATAAAATAAAAATAATAAATAAAATTTAAAAGATTAAACAATGTATGGAATATTTATTTATATGTAGAAATATAATTCAACAATTTAAAAAAGAATACATTATATATACCTGTGTCGCCAAGCAAAACATCAAAACCAGTATATGACATGAAAAAAGCCAGACACAAAGGTATATGATGTATGATTCACTCGTATAGTATGTACTATATAAATTCAAGAACTGGAAAAATTAAAGTATGAAAATATAAATAAGTGAATTGTTGGGCTGCCAATTGTTCCTCAGCTAATGTTGGGTTTTTTACCCATTTCCTCACTTCTATACTGGGTTTTGCTCTGACTTGAGCTTACACTGGTCTCAGGCACGCTGTCACCATTGCATAAGCACTGGGAGAGGGAGAGAGTGGTCTTCTTTAAGGGAGTGCTTCTAGATAGGTTGACTAGGCTTCAGTGAATGAACTTACATAGAGCGACGGACAATTGGGGGCATAACTTAGCTCAACAGGCCTTAATATATATGACAGAATGCATGAAATCCAGTGGGGGAGGCTATGGGGGAAATGGAGATGGGGAGGGGCTCTAAATATGATCAAGATGTATGAAATTCACAAAAATTCAATTTAAAAAAAGCTTTAGGTCTAAAATACTCCACTCATGCCAAGAGATTTATTTCCCTAAAGAAATCTACCAAGCAGTGATGGTGGCACACATCTGTAGTACTAGCACTTAGCAGGCAGAGGCAGAAGGATCAGAAGTTCAAGGCCAGCCTTGACTAAAGTGAGTTCAAGGCCAGCCTGGGCTACAGACGACTGCCTCAAAAGCAAAACAAAATATAAAAACTTCCAAAACTAGGCAGAGGTTTCTGTATATAGATGCATCATGACTTTGAGTCATGATACTTTGAAAGGTTTTGACCAGAGATGAATAAATGCATTAACTATAATAGATTCAAAGTACATGTCTATTTTTTCTTCCTTTTGGTAGAGGGTTTCATACTTGTAGTGAAGGCTAGACTCAAACTTTCAGCAATCCTGCTGCCTCAGCCTCACCAAGGCTTGGATTTCAGGTATGAACCACCAGGCCCATTCTTAGTGGTTTGAAACAACTACAGAATCACAAAATTTTGCAATTTGAAGACCATTTAGAACTCATATGGTCCAATTAGTCTACTGTATAAATGAGAAACCAAATGTCATACATGGTGAACAATGGAACATGACTAGAGCTAAAGTTTCCTGCTCCAAACAAGCACCTTCATTATCAGTGAAGTGACTGCCCCTAGCTCCTAATTCACACCCAGAGCACCAATGAGAGCAGACTCTTCTTCAGACTTATTTGACACCTCCAGCATGTTGCAGACTGCCTCAATTTATCTGCATATGAAGAAAGTGGGGGAGGCAAAGATGTTCTCCCTAGGAAACACATTTTAACTTTCAGTATAACAGAAAATATGATTGATACTAGATTGTTAAAGTCAGCTTTGGGGTCAGCTGAAATATTTGTAAATTATCATAAATTCAGGAAAACAAGGCTTAATTTCATTAAATTAACTGCTGATAAAATCAACTCTTGACACTTAAGGTCTTGCTATAATGCTTTTAGCTAAGACACAGAATTTGTAAAAGAACATCATAACCAGTCACTGTCCTCAAAGTTCAGATATATCAGAAAGTCTGTGTCAAATACAACTATCATATGATGCAAGGGCCTCTGCTCACTCCCAGGGCATAATGAACACAGTAGGGATGTGGACAGTGATTCACACTCTTCTCTGCACCCCATCACTGTTTTCATAGCAGGCTACTTCAGTGTCCCCATGTATCACCCATCCATTCAATACCATGGCTTCTCGGGTCCTTGGCTGTCAGCAACTTATACTCAGGCACATACTTTTGACCAATGTTACAGAGAGAGAGAGAGAGAGAGAGAGAGAGAGAGAGAGAGAGAGACTGTGGATCTTGCTTATGAGCAGATTCTGATTTATCAAGTCTAACCTTCCTCATTTCCCCAGTCTCCGAAGTAATACTACTGCCACCAATCCCTAGACCACCTTTTGAATGACAAGACTCTCCACTTTATTATCATCTGGAACTGCTCCACTCTTAAAGCCTCGGGTTAGTACAATCCCCTGGCTTTCCTAGCCTCTTCTGTGTGCAGAACAAGCTCTTCAGACTTGGACGTCTGTACTCTCAACTCCTCCTCTACACTCAGCCTTGGAACTCTGAATGGAGCAGTCTCCAATGAGCAGAGAAGGTAGGTAGACCTGTCATTCAGGCAGAGTTACCAATGGGAAGCTGTCCCTCAAGGTGACAGATTAGAGTCCGAGACATAAACTTAGGCTCATCCACAGAGATATAGTCAACCCTGTCCCCAGATGAGAAATGTGCTGTGCCCCAAAATGTGTTTATGAAATAGCAACATTTGTGGAGCAAATGGCAAAAAGGAATCAGCAAAGAAGACGAAGTACACAGCAATACAGTTAGGAAACTTGGATGTGGTGGTGTTTGGTGGCCAAGGGAGGAGCAAATTTCAAAATAAGAGAGAGAAAGAGATTTTTCCAAATGACTCCCCTAAGGAGTCTCTCCACTCAAGACACATTATTTCAGTCATAGCTATGTCTAATGAATTCTTACGCCTAAGCTTGTGTCCTTTTTCCTCCTCTCACTTATAAGGCTCATCTTTATCTATCATTAACCATCAAAAGTCACCTGCACAGTCACTGGGATGTCATCATAATATCGAGGACAATACTTTACCTCAAGAAGGAGCTCTGTAAATGCTTGATGGTGTTCACAGAGGCTCAACCAACATCCATCTTCAAACATAACTACATATCAGTCAAATGGTCAGTGCAAAGGTACATGCACTTAGAGGACACCAAATAAATAAGCCAACCCTCAATCTGTTCATTCCAAGGAATGGACACAGGGTTGTCATAAATATATATCACCACTGAGTAAGAAAGGAGAAATGCCCAGATTAAGATTAGTGGAGTCTGTGTGGTTACAGATGTCAAATTAGCATGTCTATATAACCCAGAAATTCTTAATAAAAAAACCAATCTCTTTAAGATCTTTACAATATTAACTAACATCACTAATTCACTATTAGTGATTAGTTACTACTTTACTATTAGTAACTATTCCACAGAGAGATGGCTGATCAGAAGAAGTAATTAATAAAGGTGTCAAATTAAGGTCAAAAGTCAAATTGTTCACCAAAAATTAAAATCCCTAACTCCAAATCACATCTGTGGGGCTAATATTTTAAGATCATTATTAAATGAAACAACTTTGAGGCCGGAGAGATGGCTGAGCAGTTAAGAGCACTAGCTGCTCCTGCAGAGGACCCGGGTTCAGTTTCCAGCACCCAAGAAGGCTAACAACCATCTCTAACTCCAGCTCCAGGGGATCCAACACCCTCTTCTGGCCTCTGCAGGCACTTCATGACACAGGTGCACTTACAAACATCCAGGCAAAATACCCATACACATAAAATAATAAAAATAAATAAATCAAAAAATTTTAATGAAACAAGTGTGTTTCATCAGGGAAACAAAATAATTTCCCAAAGCTCAGGTTACTTTTAAATTTCAAGTTGATTTAAAGAGGTGAAACCTTAGTATATTATTCCATTCTTCTCTTAACAATTGTCTGGACCCCAAGAGAGGAGTCATTCAAAACTGCTACTAGGCACTGGGTGTAGGGCCTCATTGACAGTCTACTTGGCAACTAGGGCTGTTTCCCCTGGACACTATCACTCAATGCACTTAAGGTCATAAAACCCCTTTACAATGAGTTTTCACTACTTCTGAGAGCAACTCAACATAAGTTTTCTCCATTTCACAGATTAAAGTGTCTGACACACAGTGGCATACCCCAAGATCACTGACCGTGTTAAGGAATGACTGTGTGAAGCAATGACTTTGCTTCATTTCTGTTGCTGTGATAAAATACCCTGGCAAACGCAACATAAGGGAGGGTTATTTGAGCTCATAATTCCCCATTACATTCCATCATGGCAAGGAAGTCACAGCAACAGGAGCTTAAGAGAACTGGTCACATTATGTCCACAAGTCAGGAGAGCAACAGATGCACATGTATACATGCTTGTGCTCAGCTCCCCTCATCTCCTTCTTGTGCAGTCTAGGATCCAGGGTACACTGCTGCCCACTTTCATGCTAGATCTTCCCACATCAATGTAATCAAGAAAACCCCTTACAGACATGCCCACAGGCCAATCCAATGTTGACAGTTCTTCAGTGAATCCCTCTTCCAAGGCCATTCTATATTATATCAAGTTGACAAAACTAACCATCACACCACAACTAATATTTATTGAACCACTACTTGGGCTCCTCTACCACATGTCCCCACAGGGGCAGCAGCATCAGTGACCAGGCCTCATGAATCATAACTCTGGCCTGTGGCTCTAAAAACCTGTGGCTGCTATCAGCATCCAATATCAGAGACCTATTAGCACAGTGACCAGGGAAGCTGGGTGTGGCCTATCAGCGCCCTTTCTTCCAAACTGCAAACCTAAGCATATGACATTCCCTTCTGGATCCTGTCAAGTGACTTGACGTTCAGTTGTTCTGCTGTGGCTCTGAGTTAAAAGCACACTTCCATGTGAGAAAGTTTAAGTTCTGCAAGCACCATAGTCATCTAGCCATTGGATGACTGGACTAGAAATATATTTCATGAGCAGGGCTCTCATGTACAGGAATCCTAATGTTCAAAGAACATCCTCTCATCTCCTCTACTTGACAGCACAACAATACCATGTCTAGTTCATTTACTTCAGGCCTTCCTTTTCCAGCGTCTCCCTTTAAATGCAATCTCGTGGTGAAGCTAATCTCCTATACCCCTAACATCTTTGTCACCAAGTGAAGAAAGAAGGCAACCAGACTATGTGGGGCACAAAGCCTTTAGACAGTATGAGAAATGCAGGAAAAAGGGATCTGAGATCTCATGTTTCACTCCATGTCCTTGACTTACAACTCATGGATACAATTCTCAGGGTAATACATCTTCTTCCTACGGGCCAAGCTGGCCAGGCGTCTACAGTATGGATTTGAAGTGATCGGACTACACTGAAAAGAATTATATTGTATTTCAATTATGTAAAAGTTGAACAAATTAGCTGAAATGCCCTTCCACTCCACACAATAAAAGAAGAAAAAGAGAAGGAAAATCACTTAGCTTTTCAGTTGTGAAATGCTTTCACACTACACCACTATTTTTGTCACACATATTTGAGTGTATTGTCACCGTTATTACAAAATATCTTTCTGACACAAGTGAACTATATCCCCACACATACTAACAACAGCACAAGGCAGCAATTGCCAAGGTTATTGCTTAGACGTCCTTTTTTATAAGTACTAAGTTTCTTTGCTAAGCATTTTCAGATTCTGCTAGTTCGAGCTTTTTTGCAATTAATACATCTACACCTACTGTGCTGGATAGCTTTAGTGTCAACTTGACACACCTGGGTTGAGGGAGCCTCAATTGAGGAATTTCCTTCATTGGACTGGCCTGTGGCCATGTCCATGGGGCATCTTCTTGACTGTTGAGTGATATGAGAGGGCCCAGCCCACTGTGGGTGGTGCCATCCCTGGGCAGGTGAGCCTGTGTTGCATAAGAAAGCAGACTGGGCAGGGGCCAGGGGAGCAAGTCAGTAAGCAGTGATCCTCCATGGCCTGTGCTCCAGCTCCTGCTTCCAGGTTCCTGCCCTGAGTTCCTACCTTGGACTCCCTGATGAACTGTGACCCAGGAGATATAAGCTAAATAAACCCTTTCCTCCCCAAGTTGGTAGTGGTCAGAGTGTTTGGTCACAGCAATGAAGAAACAAACTAGGACACCTACCAATATGTAACAATGACAAGTAAATGGTGCTGATCACTTTAATCAGAATATTCCAGTTCTTCAAATATGCCAATTTAATGCTAATTAAACCTATTTAAAAGTTATGAGGATAAACACTTTAAATAACTTCCCCCTTTTAGAAAACGAAAGTGATTTTCTGAAGAGTTCAATACATCTTCATTTAAATGTTTTGAAGGCCAACCAATAGAGAAAACCCCTTGCAACACCTCCATCCTCCTGATCACATTTTTCTAATAAAACTATTCTTAATATGTTGGCATGTAAACTCATCAGTCTTCTGTGTTAAAAGCCAACTTGTCGTTTGATTTTTATTCTTACAAATGTGATTAGCAAAGCCCTCCTGTGCCTAAAAAGGCCTTTTCATTTGGACAAGTTATTCTCAGGCTGGTTTTAAAGAAAGGGAGTGAGAGCAAGAAAGGGGGCAGGGCCTCCTATTCTGTAGCTCAGGCAGAAAAGCTTCTCTGTGCACAGCACTGTCAGAAATGGGGCAAATACATCCTGCACCAGCTGTGCTTTTTTTCTTTCATTAACTTGGCTGAAGAGCTTTTAAAATCTTTAACAAAAACAATACAGTGCTAATTAAGTGATATTATATAAAATGAAAAGGAAGTGAAATAGCTAGTCAACACTTTATTGATGGGGGCCTGGAGAGATGGCTCAGCAGTCAAGAGCACTGGCTACTCTTGCAGAGGACCCAGGTTTGGTTCCCAGCACCCACATGGCAGCTAGCAACCATCTGTAACTCCAGTCCCAGGGGATCCAACACCTTTATCTGGCCTTTGCAGGCATTGCATGACATGGGTACACTTACATATGTGCAGGCAAAGCACTCATACACATAAAATAAAAATGAATAAATTTAATTTAGAAAAAGACTATTGATGAGCTGGTAACTTTTCAACTAATGTTACTTCCCACATAGCTTCTATGCAAAATTAGTGTCCCAATACAATTTGGATCAA
Source organism: Nannospalax galili (assembly GCF_000622305.1). Classification (NCBI taxonomy): domain Eukaryota; kingdom Metazoa; phylum Chordata; class Mammalia; order Rodentia; family Spalacidae; genus Nannospalax; species Nannospalax galili. The sequence continues at coordinate 2,640,623 of NW_008329320.1, forward strand.
ATAGCACTGGGGCAAAGCCTCCCCCCTCCTTTAAGGAAATTACAATGATATTTTTCAACATCTTGGACTTCCCAATTATGTAGCACCTAGTCTCTTTACAAAATTATTTATTAAATCCTGTATCTGTAAAGTACCTTGGCTAGATAAGCTGCCCATTCCCCAGTCCCACACTCAATTGTGACCTCAGAAGGGCACTGGGACAGGGAGCATGCCTCAAAACACATCCCACCTCCCTGATAATCATGTGTCAGACACTCCCAGAGTATTTGTTTAATAATCAAATTTTCAACTTTTAAATAAGGAGTAGGGGGAAACAAGCTATGGGTGGCCTGCTAACCACAAATGAGCAAATACCCCACGTTATAAAACCATCCCCTGCTCAGAATACCTGGTTAGAAATAAAAACAATATTTACACAATTCTACCCCAAGTTAAAAACAGAGATCACACTAAGAACTATGCAACTCAATTTAAAAGGCAAAGCACTAAAGATGCAGAATTATTTCATTTAAAAATGGACTGCACATCTTATTTTTATTTTTAACATGCATTCAGTGTGTGTGTGTGTGTGTGTGTGTGTGTGTGTGTGTGTGTACCCTTATTTTTATTTTTAACATGCATTCAGAGTGTGTGTGTGTGTGTGTGTGTGTGTGTGTGTGTGTGTGTGTGTGTATGTGTGTGTTTGCTTATAGAAGTCAGTTCTCTCCTTCTACCAGGTAGGTTCTGGCAATCACACACTGGTTGTCAGGCTTGGTGGCAAGTGCCTGTACCCACTGTATCATCCCACCAAGCCCAAAATTGAAAGGTAAACTTTTAGAGGTTTTTATTCTTATTATGTGTCTATACACTGTTTATAGCTAAAATACCTTCCTTTAACAAAACAAAACAAAGCCTGAAGAAGCCATGGATGAAATCAATCAGAGAAATTCTGACCCAGTCTTTAAAATTAGGCTCTAATTTTGTCTACAAACCTGCACTTGCAGCTGAAATCTCTGATTGTACAGCAGAGAAAGCCCTTTGGGGAGTCAAGGAATCTGGCTGAGGGCTTTCTTAGGCTGAACCCACTGCACTAGCCCAAGGTCAGGAACTCTTCCTTCTGCCCTAGGATGATGCTGTCTACAACTCGAGATCACTAAGGAGATGGTGATGCTCACTAAGATTATTTTGGAAAGAGACTAGATCTATACTAGAGTCTTCTTAAGTGTATGTTCCCCATGTTTTTCAAGATATTTCTAAAGTATTTTGTTTTACAATACAGTATCACTACCATCACAGTGTGATAAATTACAATAACCTTCTAGGACACAAACATCTCCAATTACTTCTATGTAAATATCCAAGGATTAACCTGAGCGTTGAGTCAGCTTAGCTTTTAGAAAATCTACTTTAAAACCTAAAATTCTACTTACAGGGGCGACAAGATTCCAAGATGATGTTCCTGAAGATGTACAAAGAATAGTTTTTAAAATGAAGCAGGGATATGAGCTTCATTAGAGGGAACAATTTGGTCCTGGGTATAAAGCAAAATAAATTTTAGTCTTTATATATCAGCATAATGAGCCTGTAAAGAGAACAACTCTTTTTTTTGCATGAATTATGGTTAATGTATGTTACTTACTATTTGTGTATAATTGTTTCTAAAGAATTGGGAGGGGGCAGGAGGATGACTCAGTAAATAAGAACACTTGCTACAAATGCCTGATAGCCTGAACTTGGATCCCCAGAACCCATATAAAAAGCTGGATGCAGTAGTGCACATCTGAAATCTCAACACTCCCACCACAAGATGAGAGGCAGAGACAGAATTCCCCAAAAGCTCATTGGGCAGCTAGCCTGGAGCATACAACTAAGCAACAAAAAAATGAAATTCTACCTTAAAACAAGATGGATGGCAAGAATCAACTCCCAAAATTTGTCCTCTAACCTCTACAAACACACATGGCATGAACGTGTCCACACTCACACAAGACACACACACCATGCACACACATACACACATCAAACATGAGTGCACATACACACAAAAAGATTTTTAAGAAAAGAATCTAGGACGGGAGAGATTGCTCAGTGGTTAAGAGCACTGCTGCTCTTGCAAAGGACCCAGGTTCCGTTCCCAGCACCCACATGACAGCTAACAACTATCCACAACTCCAGTTCCAGGGGATCCGATGCCCTCTTCTGACCTCCATGGGCATTGCGTGCATGAGTGCACTTACGTACATGCAGGCAAAACACTCATACATATTTAAATAAATAAATAAATAAATAAATAATATTTTAAAAGAAAATAATCAAACTGGCAGCAATGGTGTCGTCGAGCACAAGACCCATGCCAACTCAATCAGAAAAGGACCCAGAGCAGAGCAAGGGAAATGGGCAGCAGGCTGGCCTTCGTCTCAGAACTGTGGGAGACTCATTATTACTAGGTAAAGGAGAATAGACCTATGATCTCTAGACAGGCTGATTAGACTCTAGTGGATGAATTTGCAGCAAACAACGCTGGGTACAAATGTTTGACTGGATAGGACTTAACATGTATAGTGGAATGCATGAGGGTCCAGTGAAGGGGAGGGGTTCTAAATTTTATTAAGGACTGGGCTCGGTGGCACAGGCCCATAATCCAAGTTACTCAGGAGGGTAGAAAGCTCAACATCTGCCTGAGCTATAGGGTTAGTTCAATGCTAGCTTGGGTAACTTAGTGAGCCTTTACCTCAAAATAAAAAGTAAAAACAGAGCTGGGGAAGAGCACTTGTCTAGCACACATAAGGCCCTGGGTTCAAATCCCAACATCAGAGGGGTGGGGGTATTACAGAAGGCAGGGGTACGCCTGGGAGGCCAAGAAAAAAAAGGTTGAGATGGAAAATCAAGAAAAAGTGGCCATTAAAAGAACATTATAACCAAATGTGAAGCCAAAAGAAAGTATGCTCACTTCCTCTCTCAGACTCTATCCTCAACCCTCTCCTTTCTTCTTTCTCTTAAATATAAGACTATTCCCCCACCACCACAATAAAAGATACCACCACCGTCTTTGTAACATGCACAGTATCGAGAGTCAATCTAGAAGAGTCTTCTGATAAATCACATATTCTCCTTGAAATTCTCACTAAAATGGTAAATGAATTTTTAAGGTATATAAGCCTAGAAAGTACAGGAAGGAAACTGCAGATGGGAAACAAAGTTATGGAAATGAGGAAAAAGAAAACTGGCTCCGTAGATCTGAGAAACCAAATCAAAATATGCTCAAGAGCATGGGAAAGGACTCCAAGAAGCACAGCCACTGGAGTTCAAATGCTCTGCAACTGGAGACACTAGTAACCTCTGAAGGTGGTGGCATCTCATTGCCCTACAGTAAAGTCATCATTATACAGGTTCACCACACGTCGAGCTCTGATAATGCACACTCTGAACTAGAAGCATAACAAAAGTTTTGCCTTTTTAATATGAAAGGCAAAAAGATAAATATTAATAGAAAAAAAGAACTTGAAAAAATGGGCACTAAAGGATGAATAAGACAATGCAAAAGAGGGGAGGAGCCCAATCTCAACCAATGTAAAGTATAAGCAATTTTAATAAGGAAATTTGAAGTGTGCTTTTATATAGAAAAACATCCACCTCAGTTGTTCATTAAATCAAGACAAACCATCAGTTACAAAATATCTCTCAACTTTAGGTAAACTAAATGGAAAAATGTGCTCTAGAACTAATGAAAGTGATACTCAGAAAGATTAGCTTTTGTATCCAAAAAACAAAGCCAAGGTACTATTTTTTTAAAAGGGAATCGCTCAAAAATAAGAGAAAACTATGTTTTGTTTCTTTCTCTTCCTTTTCTTTCTTTCTCTTTTCCCACTGATCAGTAAGAGTTTTATTCTTTATATTCACTTTTCATCATGCTTAATTATAAATCTAAGAAACCATACATATATGTACATATATATGCTCAAACATACATGTGTATACATATACTCAAGCAGAATAAAAGATCTCATAAGGAAAAATTATATTGAAATCTGATGTTATAAACAATTACAACAATTGTTAACTCAGTAAATATGTCTTGAATCCATAATTCAAATCTTTTTAAATTTGGTTCTTTGAGATAGAGTCTTGCACTAAAAATGTAGCTGACTCATTATGTAGCTCAGACTAGCATGCAACATGTGACAATCCTCCTGCCTCAGTCTCTCTACTTGGATTACAAGCATGCAACACCACATCTACTTAGAAAACTCCTGAAAATTAAAAATATAAAAGAAAATATAAAAATTCAGTAACAGTTTGGAAAATTCAAGTTAAGGCAATCTCTCAGAAAGAAAAAGGAAGAACTCAAGTTGAAAAGTTCCAGGAGAGAACTGAAAACAACACATCCTTCTCTCAGCCCTCTAGTTCTAGGGGTGTTAATGACTTTTTGATTATTCTAATCTCTGGCTTGCTTTACTATTCCACAATAGAAAAGTGACATCAAAGTTTTGAGGAAAACTTAATTTCAAACTACAATTTTGTACCCAGCCAAACTGTAAATTGAATATACTAGCACAAAGAGTTTTCTGATGTGTAAATTCACAAAGCATTTTTCCAATCATGACGTCTTCCTCCAAAAAAGCATGTAAATTTTGAGGAAAAGGGAGATTTAATGCCCAAGAAAAAGAGTACCACCATATCAGAAGAGAACTAAAGCACACTTCCAAATCGATGTTAAAGGAAGAAACCATTCCAAATTAGAGCAGGAAAATAAGGTTCAAAAACACATCATTATATAACATCCTTACTGAGGCAGTAAGAATGAAATAGTGTGGGCCACATGGAAGCAAAGAGAAAACAATAATTCCAGAGAAAGCACAGATGAAACAACACATTATCATGAACAATATGATTGTACTATAAATACAGACATGGCAAAATAACAAAAGCTCTGAAAATAATTGTTAGCTTTTCTTTAAATTTTATTTGGTATACCTCTTTAACCAGAAGCTGTATTATAAAATATTGAGGGGTAGAAGAAAAAGGAAGTATAGCAGAGGAAGAATGTTTTTCCATTTCAGAAAAATCAAGAGATAATTTCAGAATTTTAATATCAAGAACAGCAATATAGGGGCTGGAGAGATGGCTCAACAATTAAGAGCACTGAATAATCTTGCAGAGGACCTGGATTCTATTCCCAGCACCCACATGGAAGCTAAAACCATCTGTAACTCCAGTTACACGGTAATCCAATACCCTCTTCTGACCTCCACAGGCATTGAATGACATGGGTGCACATACATACATGCAGGCAATACACTCATACAATAAAATAAAAGTAATAAATAAAACATTTTTTTAAATGAACAGCAACATAAATAAGTTATTTTACAATCATGGAGGGTAACATCAGAAAAAAACATTAATGATTGTCATCTCTCCCCAGAGTCAGAAGCACAGAACGGAGGAACAGAGGAAGAATTTATATCTGTCTATAACTCTCACAGTGCTATAAATTTATCTTTAATGGAATGTACTACTTTTCTCACCCATTGAATTATGCCCTTTTAATCTGGAAAGCTATCTATTATTTTTACTTAAACAACATCAGGGAAAGAAGGTGAACTTCAACCAAGGGAAGCACCAACTGTTAAAGGGCCAGCCTGTGAATGGGTCTGAAAAGTGCCAAACACAATAGAAAGAATGGACCAAGGCCAGGAGTGGGATTTACAGGGAGGAGAAGCCAAACAGGCTGCCAGAGCCAAAAAAGTGTCTCCAACTTTGGCTCACCCTACCTTAAGAAATAGTAGCGGGGACAAACTCAGGTCTACTTTTTAAAGACATAATGTGAGAACAGCGGGAGTTGGAAAGACAGCTGGCTCCTTAGTCCAGGATGAGTAAATGAATAAGCAAACAACTATCCCTTTCATCAGAAATAAAACTAATATTTTAATAAAAGATTAGGTGATACTTGAGTATTTTCTTATTTTTTCCCAGAGAATTTTTTTTTTTCAGCACAACCCTGCGTGTACAAAGTTCTCATCCATGTGACCAAAGAAGGGCTCAGGACACTATCAGGCAAATGATATGCTGACCAGCCATGATCTAATTCAGGAATTCTCTCTGTTTTTCTATAGGGATCCCACACATGAAACACTAATGCCTCTCTCCAAAAGTATACACTGTGTACTTATATACAAAATTTGAGTGGCTGGAAAGAAGGCTCAATAGTTAAAAGCACTGACTGATCTTGCAGAGAACCCGGTTCGATTCCCAGCACCCACTTGGTAGCTAACAACCATCCGTAAGTCCAGTTTCAGGGATTCCAACACCCTCTTCTGACCTCCATGAGCACTGCATAACAGGAGTGCTCTTATAACATGCAGGCTAACAAAAATAAAAATAATAAAATATTTTTTAACTGATACATAATTATAAAAGGTTAATGTACAGTAGGACAGGAAAACTTCATCCCCTTAAAGGGCTCATGAATGATCATGAGCCATGATGAATGATCCTCTCCCAGGAACCCAAGTATTTTTGTGCATGTCTCACAGTTGTTCTCTCTAGAGACAAGCTGACCAGACTGCAACTGTCATCGGTGAGTCACAGAGCTTTACACTAAGGTGCATGACATTTTCTATGGCCTTACAGGAATGCATCTTTTGTGGACCCCCAGAACTCATGGCTGTGGACATTTTTATCCCCGCTTAAGAATTTTTAGAGAATCAGGATCCTATCTGGAATCACTCATTTTCCAAGATCTGTTCACAGATGTGCTCCTCAGAGTACTCAATAAACATTATCTGATGACAAAGATGGTTTAAACTTCAGAAAAAAAAATATGAACTAAAGGTGACTGGGTATGAAGAGGACCCAGAGTCTTTGCCAGAATTTGTCAGGTATGTGAAATAGTAAAGGGAAATTGACATCTTAAAAGTGTATATTTTGGGCTGGTGGGTACAGAGAAACGAAGGAAATAAATACTTCAACCTGTGGGCCTTGCCAGGTTCACTCAATAGAGCCTGAGACACTTAATCTTTGGGTCATGAGTTTGCCTCCTTATTGGGCACATTGTTGTTAAAAGGATCAGACTGATGTAGTGGAAAAAGAAAGTCACTGACCCAGGAGTCAGGGGATGCAACTAATCTCAGCTTGGCCACCACAAGGCGCATTCTAAAACCAAATACCAGCACTCTAGAATTGGACCCATTCCTAGGGCAGAAGCCAGGCAGCTCCATTAAGATGCCCTTGAGTGAGAGCCGCTGCACATGTAGGTGACCCAACACAAACCACCAGAGAAGTCCAGGCAGGCACGCAGCAAACCTTTGTGCAGTACCCAGAGCCCCACTGACACTTGAGGGCCTCTCCAGTGGGACAGTACTTCTCCTTTAGATTACTAGGAGCCCCAGGAGGCCTTCGGAACACCTGTAGTGGACCCTTTACCACCTCAACATCATCTTCTACAGTATAAGTGAAGATGAACACCTGGCTTTGCAAACCTAAGGAGGTCAAATCACAGAACCCATTGTTGGTTAGCATTGCTGTACTGAGATACACAGCTGGAAAGGCTACCGAACTTCGGAGCCTGAATTCTTACTACTGGAATGAGAAGAGGTTGGAATTTATGTCTTTCCAATTCAATAACAACAAAACTAGGAAGCATGATACAGGTTGAGCATCCTTTGCCTGAAACGCTTAGACCCATAGGTTTCAGGTTTTTTTCAATGTTGGCCTGAAAAGTTCCATCTAAGCAAGTAGATGTAGGTTTAACTATAATTATATTCTCCAAAGTATGAGCCAGGAGAGTGGAGTGGGGGAGCTGGAGTTATTCTAGGAGTACAGAGATATTTAAACTAAGAAAAATCTAGTAATATGACTCTCTATATTATAATCTGGCTAATTTGACTGTCAAGAGGATCTAGTACCACTTAGGAGACAAGCCTTTGGATATATCTGCAAGGGGGTTATTCTCTAAATTGAGTTAATCAAGGTGAAAAAAAAACATCCTTAATGTGGACAGCACGACCATGCACTAGGGTCTCCAGGTTATATAAAAAGAAAAGAGCAAACTGCTACTGGAATTCATCTCTCTCTGCTTCCTGACTGAATACAATGTTGCCTCTCCACTATGACAGACTACCATCAAGTTGTAAACCAAGTAAAGCCTTCTTCCCTCAGTTGCTTTTGTCAGATATTTTCTTATAGCAATGAGGAAAGTAGCTAATATGTAACCTTACAGCAGAATGAAGAATGTGATTGTCACAGCTGACATAGAGCCAGATATGGTGGTCTGACCTGTAATCCTACCACTTGAGTGGTAGAAGAGGCTTATATCAGGAGTTCAAGGCCATCTTTAGCTACATAGTGAGTTCAAGCCTAGTCTGGGTTACATGACACTCTGTCTCAAAAAAATCTGACATAGAAAGGCATGGGTAGAATTCAACATCAAAATCTACACAGGTGATAAAACTGCATAGAGCTTACCACATAAACAGTAGCATAATTAAAACAAGAAATCTATAATGCATTGAGAGCATTATATCAATGTCAATAACTTGGCTGTGGTCTTATACATAATCTTCCAAAATGGGCAAAACCTGGTGCATCCACTGGAGTGTGAGAAAACTGTCAGCGGCCATATCCTCACCAAAGAATTATTCTTTTCCCAACCCCATTTTATCAATGAATCTGCCAGTATTTTTTAAAAGAGAAGGCAAGACATGGAGATAGGGATTAATTTTACAGAAATAAAACTGTATTAATCAAAGCTAGAGAGATGACTCAGCGGGTAAAGTGCTTGCCTCAAAAGCGTGAGGATCAGAGTTCAATCCCCAGTACCCATCTAAAGAGCCAGTCACAGTGGCACACACCTTTAATCCCAGTGAAGGGGAGGCAGAGACAGGAGAACTCCTGGAGTTCGCTGGCCAGGCAGTCTAGCTGAATTCACAAGCTTCAGGTTCAGTGAGAGACACTGTCTCAAAACAATAAGCTGGAAAGTGATTGAGGAACACACCTGAAGTTGAACTCTGGCCTCCACACAGAAATATACACATGCAAGCACACATATGCACACACAAATGAACACATATGAAAATCAGGGCTGGAGAGATGGCTCAGTGGTTAAAAACACTGCCTGTTCTTGCAGAAGACCCGGGTTCAAATCCCAGCACCCACATGGCAGCTAACAACTGTCCGTAGCTCCAGTTCCAGGGGATCAGACAGCCTCTTCTGTCCTCCATGGGCATTGCACGACGTGGGTACAGTTACATACATGCAGGCAATACATGCATAAACATAAAATAAAAATATAAATAAAATACTTTTTTAAAAAAGAAAAGCAGAAAACCTTCACCAAGAAAAATAAAAGGAAAGCTCTCAATCTGATAGACTCTCAAACACCCACAATAAATGCCATGCTTCATGAATCAGCCAGACAAAATGATACTGTGTATAGTAATACAAACAGTAAATCTGTTCTATCCTTTTCATTTTAAAGTTCAGATAATTCATTTCCATATTGGGATCCCAGGCAGTGCCATAAAACTATTAATTCGAGCCGAGCGTGGTGGCACGCACCTTTAATCCCAGCACTCAGGAGGCAGAGGCAGGCAGATTTCTGTGAGTTCAAGGCCAGCCTGGTCTACATAGTGAGTTCCAGGACAGCTGGGGCTACAGGGAGACCCTGTCTCAAAAAGACCAAAAAAAAGTATTAATTCAATTAAGTATATTTAAATTGTATTCAATAGAGCTAATTTAATACTTAAATTTAGTTAAATATGCTTTAAATTAAACTATTAATTAAACACTGAAGACAGCATTAAGCATAAGCATTAAGAAGTAGAAGCATTAAAAAGAAACAAAACAGGCACTATTCACAGGTCATGTGATTGTCTAGAAAATGCATAGTATATTTTAGAACTAATGAGAGTCCACCAAAGTTGCCAGGTATGAGATAAAGACAGAGGCACTGAGGCCATGCTAGGCTCTATGAATTAAAGCTCTACCCAAGTAGATGGGATAGCTCTTGAATACAAACATGAGAAGCTAAAAGACCTAGAGAAAACCTGAGCCTGTATGAAGCCTTCAGACTGATGAAGCATCTCCCCCACTGCATGAGGCCAGGTCTAATTTGCATGTGGCCCAGGCTCGTCACTCTAGCCTGCTGCTATCTCCCACAACACTCACCATAGCCACACATCTAGACCGACGTGATAAGCATCTCCAAGTGACACTCAAAAGCACATGAAAAGGAAAAATACAAGGTCTGGACGGTAGAACATTTGCCTAATATGCACAGAGCCCTGGGTTTGACTCTGAGAACTAAAAAATAAAAGAAATATATCTTCAAAATTGGAATAAGCTATTATAATTAGTTCCAGTTTCTACTTAAAAGCATTATTTTTATTTACTTAAAAAGTCAATTTTCATGGCCCCACCAGCATGGAGAGGCAGTACTATAACCCACGGGTACAAATACTCTCAAAAGTACTAGAATTTGGTTGGGAATGTATTATGGATCTTTGTGGTAACAATGCTATCTCAATAGTTAGACTACCATTAAGATGAGATTTAATTTTCTGAACAGAGACTAATTGATAACTGAGAATGTCCAAGAAGTGTGTTGAGACTTCAGCTGTTTTCCAGTGTCTCATTATGCTGGAAAACATATGATGAAGTAATTGAGCTTCAGCAACTTCAGGGAGGAAGCCAGACAAAGTGATACCATTGCTGAGTTTTGAAATCATCATGTCAATATGGACCTAATAAGGTAAAATAATATAGACAGGCATTATGTAAAATGTTTTGGTATTTTCAGTAGTGGCACAGTCCAGCTTGGGCAGCTCAGTACCTTTTCTGTCCTTCTCCTTCTTTTTGTGTGCATTCTTCATACTCTTTAGGTAATGGTGTAGTTGATGACAATATTATCACAGACTTCCTTAAACCTGGGCTCTGTTGCACAGCTCCTACTTCTTCATAATTCAGAGCATACTTTCTAATAGGAAAATGGCTACTCACATAAAGCCATTGCATCCATGAACGAGGGCTTGATATGCTGTGTCAAATGTAACCTGGATTTGAGAGATGATCCTTAGAAGGAACAACAAATCTCATTGATAATTTTTACATTGATTGAAGAATGAAATCGTACTTTTAAAATTAATTTTACCTGGGTTTTTCTTTTTTAAATGTTTAAATCGCATGTGTTTTGCATTTGTGGTTCACCCTTGTTAGACAACACTAATTTAGCAAGACAAAAGATACTTTAAATAAAGTGTGCATAGTATATGTTTAATTATAAATAAATAAATTTATAAGAACCTTTGTTATTTGATAGAAAATTCCTATAAATACAGGTATAATGAAACACCATTTATTAAGTTCCAACTTTAGGACAGGAACAGTCTTAAAATGCATCAGATAAATTATCTGTAATCCTCCCACACACAGGAGTCACTCAAATCAGAAAAACTGGGGAGGCTGACTGAAATCATACAGCTCTGAAGTGGGTCTGCCTGAGGCTAATGCCAGCACCTTATGGAACTTCAATGACAACCATTGGAGAGGTCCTGTTTGGAAGTGAGCAACTCTTGTGAATTTGGTCACTGTTCACCCTGGGTAGGAGCTCTCGAAGCCATACACCTATCATTAAAGAGACTCCTCTTCTGCTTTGGATGGTATCATCAACAGTTCTGAAAAACAGCACACTGGAGCCAGAAGTGTAGCTCAGACTTAGAGTGCTTGCCTAGCATGTGCTAGGTTCCATCGTCTGCACAGGAAGGAAGAATGGAAGGCAGCAAGGAAGGGAAGACAGACCAGCACAGCGACCCCAGCCTACTGACTCATCCTGCTCTGAGAAAAGGTTTGCCATTATGACACTGTGAACATCTCAGACACATAGCAAAATGTGCCAAAGCCTGTCCAATCAATGAAGCCCAGGAAGCTACTTAATCTGTAACCCAGGCTGAACTTCTGCCTCTAGCCCAGTCTTTGAAATGCACTAGTAACAAGAGTACTATTGGAAGGGGAAGACCTGGAACATCCAAATAGGAAGCTGCTTGTAGTAAAAGAGAAAATACACTGCCTACAAGAGACAGGAGTAGACCAATCATGAAGTGGACACAGATTGTCAAAAGAAAGAGTCTTCTAAACCCAAAATATCTTCTGCCACCAAACTTTGGAGAAATTAGCCATGCAAAATTTGGGCATTCCTTCAACTGCCTTTCTCCCAACACCCTCCTAGCTGAATAGGTGATCGAAGTCTACAGACATCCTGCTCAGAGTTACAAGTCTCCACAAAAAGCTGATTTTCTTTCCTGAAACCGTTGAAAAGGTGAAGTGTAAGTGAAGGGCCAGGATGATGAAGGGATGGTGGGGGAGGGAAGAAGGAAAAGTGGCCAGGAAAAAAACACACAGAAGGCAACAGTGACATTCAGACCTGAACTCGGAATTTTTGAATGGTTCAGAATGGGACACTTTGTCACCTCTGATTTAATTAGAAGGCTGTTTTCAGGATACTGACGGCTAGGCTCATAATCAAGCACTTACGTAATCCTCCTCATTGAGCCCTTGTTTCTCAACAGAACTTTTCACCTCCATGGAAAACTTCTCAAACTCAGGTTTCACGGTCCTCAGTAGAGTGACTGTTTGAAGGGATGAGTACGCTTGCTTAGCTTCAAAGTCGTGTTTGTCTCCTCTCTTCCACGAGCCATCTCCTACGGTAGAAATGAAAATATTTATAATTCCAAGCCAGTCACCATAAAGAGCCCATTCTCTCTTTTCCACTGCAATGTGTCCCTATGTGATACTTTTGGCAGCTGGGGTGGGAGGTATTGTCATAGTTTTGCACTTGGTTATAATGTGACAATGCCAAAATCATTAAAGGAGAAGAAGCCTCTTTGGACACATGCTCTTTTGAAATGTGAGAGAGAAAGACAAGCTCTGTTGATGTCATTGCCTTCTAACAACCATGTAACTGCAATTTTCAGCCCCTCAGAACTGCGGCACTGTGGGAGCAAAAGTAAAGTTTTGTTCCTTTCCATTCATATCTGTTTTTAATACCTACAGTCAATTATGCAGAGCAACCAAGTTGTTAGCAAGGTAGAATAAACCTAATGCTATGTAGACATGGAATGCCAGGTTACAGTAAAGCATGACAACTAATTACTTGCATGTTAAGTTAGTGCTGTTAAAAGCTTGAGGTTATTGATATTTCTTGTATCTCTCCAGGATGAAAAGTAGCTTGAATGAACTGATGGTTATAATTCCATAGTACCAGCAACATGGTCAAAATTATTTACTGGACCATGCTAAGTCAGTGTGTCAATAACAATAAAAACTTTGAGAATATATAATAATAATAAATTATATGTATGAAGAGAGCACTTTTTGTCTTTTGAGGCAGGGTCTTCCTGTAGCCCCAGCTGGCCTAGAACTCAAAGAGATCCACCCACCTCTGCCTCCCAAGTGCTGAGATTAAGGGCATGTGCCAAAACACCCGGCCCTAAAAGAGCACTTTAGATGCATAAACTCACTTAATCTTCATGAGAACCTTTCTACATGACAGATAAGGAAACTAAGGCACTGAGGCACTGGACAGTCTATTGCTTCATGATTCCTGTCACACAAAAGTATAGGCTAATCGCCTGAGTAAGAATCATTTTCTTCTCTTTATTTCATTTTTGCAGCTTGAAGGGCCCCAAAAGCCAAGGTGGACCTCTAACTTTTGACAGTAAGCTGATTTTCTAATAAATTAGCATTATGAATCCTGGAGTTCTCTGAAAATACAAGCAGCGCAGCTTTCTAGAGTCCCACGCAAGTCAGCTGTGCACCTAGAGCCCCGGTCCACAATGAAAGCTGGAACTTGACAGCTCAGTAGCAAAGCGGCCTCTGTACACATGGCCAGGACTATGGCACTTGCTCTCTAGTTCTCAGTAAAGAATGGGTGGCTTTTAAAAAGCCCCACAGCTGGTCACACACAGAGATTAACTGTCTGTGAAATGTCCTACCTGAAGTAACACATCTACAATGGAACCACTACACCTAACGCTCACAGAACTTGGTGAAACAAGGGGTAGAGAGAATACTAACGCATCTCTCAACTCTCATCAATGAAGCTCCCTCATGCAATAGAGGGCAATGAACACAAAGGGCCGTAGCGTAGAGAATAAGAGCCTGCAGAGTGTGACTCCTCGAACAAGACTTCGATATTAAACTTCACCAACCCAGGCCCAAGGGCCATTGTGGAAGAAGGGACAGAAAGATTGTAAGAGCCAGGGGAGGAGGTGCATGACTATATGGAAATAGAGTCCTACAGGCTCCTGGGACCTTGCTCATATGAAAACGCAGCAAGCACAGAACTATGTAAATGGGCAGCAGGCCCCAATCTTAGTCGAAGAACTATTGAGCAGCTGATTACTGCTGAGTGAGGAAGAGCTGACTTTCTTTGAGTGATTCTAGATAGGCTGACTATCAACCCCAGTGGATGAACATGTACTGAAGGACATCAGGGGATTATAACTTGACTTGATAGACCTTAACATAAATGACATAATGCATGAAGTCCAGTAGAGAAGTTATGGGGGATACCAATGGGGAAGGGAGTATAAAGATGATGAAGATGTTATATATGAGATACACAAAAATTCAATTTAAAAAAAAATTTAAAGACAAAGGAAAAAAATCAGAAGTGATCTGAAATCTAACAGTTGGAGGTTAGTTGTATTGTAGTTCATGGGTTATAATTAGCTATGAAACTAAATCAGCTATTTAATCATAACTATTAAAAAATATTGGTTAGTATGTACTAAAATAAAAGGTTTCTTTAATACATGTTGAGGAAAAAAACAAAAGTTGCATGTATGTATAGTATTTTTTTTTCAAAAGCACATTTGGAAGGCTAGGAATATAAGTCAGTTTCTTTCCTTGCAAATGAGACTCAGAGGTCAGTCTTTAGCATTGGAAAATTAAATAGACAAATAAAAAATAAGAAAAAAACACAAACAAGTAGACAGCAAAAGAATGGGTGGCTATGGGATCTCTACTGCAGCCTGAATCTGATGCATGTTAAAGCAGTTCTACAATAGCCATGGTGGACATCATGCGTGCCTTAAACAGTCTATCAAATTTGAGAAAGGGGTCTGAGACATGTAAACAACCAAAGTTACTTCAGGAGAGGACTAAGAGCATGCTTGGGGGTGGGGGCAGAGAAACAAAGCAGACCAGAGAGGAAGAGGCAACCAGCTCCAAAAGGGGTTTCATGTGAAGGTGAGGCATTAGTCTGGTCTGAAATGTGTTAATAGGATTTTAATTAGAGAAGAAGGTGGAAAGGCATGTCTGGCAGAGCCCATAGCATGGGCAAAGGCAAATGTGGTGGCATCCAGTGGGCATCTGGGAGCCTCAGCCTAGAGGATGAAGAAAAACAGAGGCAGAGAATGTGTTTGTGGAAGCATCCATATCATCATAATCCTAATAATAGTAACCATTTATTAATTGTTTGCTCTGTGCCAGGGAGCTGCTAAAAGACAAGACAGACCTGAAGACAAAATTTTACAAGCACAAGATCCATGGGATCCATGCTCAGTGAGCACAAGATTAAGTTTTAAGCCACCAAACAAAATTTGACAAATTGTCTTCCTCCTCCTTTCTCCTCCTCCCTCTCCTCCTCCTCCTTGCCCTCCTCCTCCTTTTCTCCCTGCTCCTCCTCTTCCTCCTCTTCCTGTTCCTCTTCTGCAAATCCTCCCAAACCCTTAGGAGGCCACAACCTAAGCAAAGTCATGCCTAGCTCTGGACGTAGCTCAGAAGAATAATCAGTCCCCAAGACTCAGAAAACATGACATTCATTGCCCAGGAAGACCCCCAAATTCTAAGAGCTCCCATGAAGGAACCTACTTCCTATACACATGCAGTAAGCAGTTACTGATTCTTTTTTTTTTTCTTTAAATTTTATTTACTTTTATTCTGTGCATGTGTGTGTGTGTGTCTGCTTATCTGTATGCATACCAAGTATGTGAAGATGCCTACAGAGACCAGAAGAGGACTTCAGATCCTCTGATCTGCCTCATGTGGGTGCTAAGAACCAAACTCAGATCCTGTGCAAGAGCAGCACACACTTTTAACTGCTGATCCAACTCTCCAATTCATTTTCAATTGAATCAAAGTGTCAAGATTCAACAGAAACTAGGGACACAACTCTTGGTAGAATACTTGTCAAGCTTGCCTGAGGCCCTGAGTTTAATCCCCACACTAAGTTTTAAAAATTGGGGTGGGGGCAGATTAGCAGTAGTAGCGTTTTTTAGGCAAAGAGAATTAGAGTTTTTCAGTACTGGGAAGGAGTTCAGTCCTCTCCAGGGGCTTAAGAAAGGAAATCCTTAACCTTGTAGGCCTTGTGCTATGTTATTAGAAAATACACACTGAGCTAGAAACAGCAATTCTCTCAGTGACTGAAATGGGGGGGAACTTTTTAAATAAGTAAAATCAAGTCTAATAAATCTGCCAAACACAATCTAAAAGATAGCAATTTGGAAGTTTTGTTTTGTTTATTAGGAAAAAAAATAATGGAAGTGATAATGTTTAATAAATTTAAGCCAACCTAAATAGATATTGTTTATAACCCTAACTTCCTGCTTTTGTGAGCATTTCTTACTGTGATGGGTCAGTATTGTCTCCCACACTGGGGCTGTTAAACACCAGGAAAGCAAAGATGGACTTGGCGTGGTGTCTCATCAGTGGGAACAAATTTAAATCAGCAGACAACTAGGTGCCTCTGGAGATTTATGAGTGGAACAGAAGAGTGACATGATGAGGGTCATACCTTGGGAAACAGTAATGGATTAGAGTGGGGAGACACTGAGCGTTCACAGCCACAGTAATCCAGGCAAGAGGTTAAGAGAGGTCGTGCGTGGGAAGACATGCCAAAAATACAAAAACTGGTCCTCTGTGTAGTTAAATTCGTGAAAGGTTTCCCTCCTCTTCCCCCTCCTCATCCTCCTCCTCCTCCTCCCCCTCCTCCTCCCCCCTCCTCTGCCCCCTCC
>NW_008329320.1:2657749-2677410 GCF_000622305.1 Nannospalax galili
CCCTAATCCTGCCTCTTCCTCCTCCTCCTTTTCCTTACCTTTCTTTCCTTACCTTTTCTTTTTCCTTTCCCTCTTTTTGGAATTTTTATGATAGTAAACTTTTCAATAATAAATATTTTTCTATTTTTATATTCATAAAAAGAGCCAGTGCCCTTGAGAATGAAAGCAAGACAACTGTACAAGAGAACTCCCAAATCCTACAGGTCAGGGCGGGATGGTCAACTAAGGCAAATGCGTTCCAGACAGTACCAAGGAAAAGAGAAAATCCAGTGATGTTAGAAGAAAAACCAACTCAAGTAGAAGAAAAGGAGAGAAAATGATGGTTTCAGTTAGTGTCAGTGTAAATCCAAGGAGACTGCAGAATGCACAAGTGATACCACCAGGCTAGGGCCTGAAGCCAGAGAGAGTGCAAACTAGAGAGGATGTTGGGTATCATTTCTACACAGTCCCATGATTGGGCAGCAAGCCCTCTTAACCACAGACTCATCTCTCCAACCCTTAATGTCATGTTTTTACAATGGTTCTAATCAAAGTATTAATTAAGGTATAAATTAATTATTTAAGAATAAAGAAGACTGCTTCTGAGAAGTAGGGTAGAGCAGATGGTTCTTTACCATTGTTTCATGGGTAAGTGAAAGCAAATGTGCTTTGCTTCGCTTAACTTTTATTTTAAATACTACAGGAACTCAAGCATGCACTGAGTAAGGAGAATCAAGAACATGGGAAAAGAAAAGTAGTCTGCACCTGTGTTCAGCAATTCTGACAGGAAGCTGGCTCCAACAATTGCTACCCATCCTGCAATAACAGTACTTACTAAGGACTGAGCACATAGTAGGCCTTCAGTACATTGCCCTTAATGAAGGAGTATCTGGGACATCACAGAATCAGCCCAAGAAATGAATTTCTGTCATTCACCTAGGCTATCAGCATAGCGCTTTGGCTCTTCAGCCCTGGTGGCTACTAAGTGAAAGAAAAGCACTGGCCTTGCCTCATCACACCCACCCTACATGACCTCAGTGTTACATGGCGCCATGAGCCAGGCTACCAGGCACACCCTTCATTATTGCACACAGTTCTGCAGAGCTGCTTTGTCTGTAGTGTTTCGATCTTTAATTGTCATAGCAATGCTATGAGAAGATTGAAATTTGATCCCTGTCTTACAGATGAGAAAACTGAGACTAATCACAGAGAAAGGATGCCTATGCCAACCAGGGTCCAGATGCGTGTACCCTGCCCGGTCTATGTTCATCTCATCAGAACCTGAGGCATTCCAAGATTTAATACTGCATGGCATTGCATGACACAAATATTTAAAAGAAAAAAATAGAAAAGGAAAAACAGAAGTGCCAATGTACTGCCCAGTAGCTGCTACAGTGGCAGGATTTCATCAGATTCTTTTTCATCTTTATTCCAAATTATCTTTAATGTGTATATATCACTTTTATAACAAAACAGTTAAATTCAATCCCTCCTCAGATGTGTATGTGCATGTGGTGTGTGTGTGTTGTGTCTGTTACTTTTCCATTTGTAGCCAATGATCTAATTCTGTGTATCACTAACTATGGTGTGAATGAGAATGCCCCTAGAGACTGTTTGAATACTTTTTCTCCAGTCAATGGTCCTGTTTTGGGAAGCTTAAGAGGTGCGGCCTTGCTGGAGGAAGTGCATCACTGGGAGTGGGCTTTAGCCTGGCCCCATTTCACATTTCTCTCTCTCTCTCTCTCTCTGCTTCCTGTGCCTGCTTGGAGATGTGAGTGCTCAGCTTTCTGCTCCCGCTGCCCCTTGCCATGCCTCCTCTATCATGATGGACTCTTATTCCCCTGGAATCATAAGCCCGATGAAAAGTTGCCTTGGTCATGCTATTTTATCACAGAAACAGAAAGGTAACTAATATACAAACCTCTACTACACTTGGAACCACACCTGAATTCCTGCCCTCTCACTTCTCAGGAAGGCAAGGTGAGCACCACAATAATCCTAACAGCTCCAGTTTGGATTTCCCAAATAACTTTCCACTAACACACCTTCTAAGAAGTTAATACAAATAGGTGAAATGTTGATAGGCATTGTTAAAAACTCTACAAGACAATATATATCATCTTATCTCTAGAGCAAGTTCGTCTTTTAAATCTTAAGCACTTTAATTCCCCCTTATTATACTATGAACTGAAATCCTGTTGCCATAAAATTTGGGGAAGTCTGAAAATATCTGAGGGCTCACCAAGATTCCACAACCTCGTAATCAGAGTTATAGACATACTATTAACTGTGTTTTCAAAAGTCCAGTATCAATCAAATACTGATGAAAATAGATAACCTTTCTCAAAAACAGGTATTCGGTTTGCTGTGAGGAAGTATAGGGAAAAGTGTATGCTAAAGAACCTTTGTAATCATCGATCTAATTATTAAAATATAAATTATTAGAGAAGACCCTTTATTAATGGTACACCAAACCTTTGGTTCAGGTGACTCTGCCCACCATGTGATCTTTGCCACTTCTGCTCTGAGGAGGAAGACACTTTAAGATCTACAGAAGACATGGAGAGGTGCCTCCATACACCCACCCTCCCTTCTTCCTTACTAACAAAATCCCAGATTGATTTAGGATATCAGGAAGTCCAACTAAAAACACTATTTCTGACATATTTTTCAACCAGGGATAGCCAATCTCATGTATCCAGAAGTTTAATAGAGCTTCCCAGAGAGCTCACCAAAGAGAACCAAGTCAACTGGAAGGATTTCTTGCCACCTACCGTGTTCTTCACCCAGCTTGCCTAGAATTGAGGCATGACCCCTGGAACCCTGGCCACAATCTTTTTTTTCAGACAGGGTACTACTTTGTAGCCCTGGCTAGCACGGAATTCACTATGTAAACCAGGCTGGCCTCTAACTCACAGGCATCTGTCTGCTTTTGCCTTCTGAGTTGGAGGGATTAAAGACATGTGCCACATGCCTTGCCCTATAATATTTGACCTTGAGAATGGAAATTGGCACTAAGATTGGAGGAACAGGAAACATAAGAGCTTGTAACAGAGACAATATTATGGAAGCCAATCCTTACCCTGGACATCCCACCTCCAGAATTCTTTCAGGTAAAAGAAAGAAAAAAAAAAGCCTTTACATTTGTCTCAAACACTACAGTTGGGAACCTTGGTTATGCACTTTCAAGTGTAATACATAATGTACACAGCTCCTTAGGATGGACTAGCTAAAAGTCAGTTGATTTGGTACCAGAATGTGTATCCTGAAATGTGTCTATAAAACTACCATCACAAAAATGTTTGCAAACTTAACTTTCAATTTTTAAACTTCTATGTGTAGTGGTCAAAGTTAACTAAGACTAATAATGAAAATGGCTAATATTTATTAAATAATTGTCATGTTCAAAAAGTTTGCAGGTATTTAGCAGACTTTCTTTTGTCTATTTGTTACTCAGCCTGATATGTGAGGCAAGGACTACTCTTATAATTAGAATAATCTAAGGCTGCGGAAGAGGGCAGGGTCAAGTCACGATGCCAAGTTTAAGGGTTAAACTAATAAGCCTTAGCTCTTAACAGTTAAGAGCTAAGTCTCTCAGGCCAACTAACACCAGAGCCCAAAGTCTGAGCAAATGTACAATAAATATAAAATAATAAAGATTTAATAGAAACACCAAGTACTCTTTGTGATTAATACAGAACCATTTTGCAGTTAAATTTTCAAGACAACCCCAGAGATAAAATCTCTTATGTAATGGTTCCATGTACTTAAAATGGCACATCACTTTATGCACAAGCTCACTCTTATGGTGGGAAAATACCAGACATTGGAGACATTCTACAAAATAATGGGCTGATCAAACGTGGTAAGGTCATGAAAGACAAGGACAAGTGGAAAAGCCATCACAGACAACAGGATACTGATGACACACAAGAATCCACTGCAGTTTGGAGGTGGGGTTACATCTTGGCCCACATCAAGAACATTAGAAGGTAAATTTCAAATAAGGCCTGTAGTTTAGTAGTATTGGAGCAATATTAGTTTTCATTATTTGAAAATTTTACTGATTATTTATCAACAGTGATAAAAGCTTGTGAATATATGCTTGAATTCTATGTTATTTTTACAAGTTTTATATAAGTCTAAGAGCCACAGAGTCTCCACATTAAAGTGGTTAATTTTATATTGCTAAAAATGTTTCAATTAGAGGGCTGGAAAGATGACTCAGCAGTTAAGAGCACTGGCTGTTCTTGCAGAAGACCCAGGTTCAAATCCCAGCACCCACAGAGCAGCTAACAACCATCCAAAAGCAGTTCCAGGGGATTCAATGACCTCTTCTTCCTTTGTGGGCACTGCACAACATGGGTACAGTTACACACATGCAGGCATAAGTAGCAATGTACTTTTTATCTGAGTGGCAGAATTATAACATTTTCTTCCCATTGTGTTTCTATATTTTTCCAAATTTTCTACAATGCTGATATATTGTCATAATAGAAGAAAGTAACACAAGTTTCATCTATTGGTGAAAGGGATTCTAGCAGCTAACATTGTATTAGGTGCTGTATGCATAATGCATGCAAATATGCTTGCCATTTTTCAAAGGTGTTTGCCCCTTTATAATGTACATCAACACACCACCTCTAAATTCTGTATTTCACATAAAAAAAAAAAACAGAACAAATGTGAACTCAATGCTGCAGCCAATAATGTAATAACTTTCTGGTCAAGAAGTGAAAGCACTCCACTTGGTAGCAAATATAGTCAATAACTGTTTATCCTGCAAGTCTCACGTCTTTAGTGTGTTATCCATCACAGGAAGCAGTAGCTACTTTTGTTTCATCAACTTTTCTTGGTCCCCATGAGAAGTGTGTTATATTATCTGTATACACACAATGATCCACTGCTTAAGTAAGCCAGGATATCAGGGCAGGAAACCAGAGTGAATGTTTTATGGCTTGGATCCTGCCTAACTAACTATTCATCATCAGCACGAACTCGGAAGTGGAGTTCAGCATAAACATGCCATCTGTGATCTGCACATTCATAGTTCCCCTGGAGCTGCTTTGTTTTGAGCAGTCAGCGTGCAGTTTTAAGAAAATGTTCTATAGCCCTAAAGTGTCTGCTTCAAAGAGATTCTTAACCATAGTGAGAGGAAAATGTTTCATATTTATGATCATGATGAGCTCCTTAAACATCCTCCATGACTTGGACTCTGGGAGTTTCCCTAAATCCTTTATAAGGAATCAAAGATGACTTCACCCTATAACTCCTGAAATTCTACATAAGAGGGGCTTAAGGTGTAGTAACCTGGAAGGATAGGGAGTTAGGCACAAGGACTTTCAAGTGTTTGTATCTCAACTTACAGCAATAGTATTTTATTTAATATTTCAGCCCATAATAAACATACATGTAATATATACAGGTATTATATATTTGCATATTATTATATGACTAAAAGTTTTACAAAGCAATAGATAATACTAACTATGACACATCTTGGCATAGTCTAGTCTATAATTTTATGGCCTAGTCTTTTCCTTCTACCTAAAATTCTACCCAAATCTCACTATAATTATTCTAGCAGGACACCAGCACAATAGCAATGCTCAGTTGGAAAAACACTGGACAAATGGTGCTTGGAGCCTGCATTTGTGTTCCTTCAGAGTGTATGCTGACCCCCAGACAAGTTTCTTCACACAACAGATATATGGTGTCTTTTGCTCTCATTAAGTTCTCAAAAAAAGAAAAGTTCGAAAAATTATGAACAATGTAGGAATGCTAAAAATCACAAATTTCCGAAATTAAATGTGGTTTCTAGGATTAAAAAAAATTGCATCTATGGACCTCACTCAAATTGTGTGTGTGTGTGTGTGTGTGTGTGTGTGTGTGTGGTGTGTCTATGAGTGTGAGGGGTGTGAGGAGGTGTACGACTGTTTTGGGTGTATGCACATATCCATGTGGTATATATGCATGTGTGTGCATGTGTTTATGAAGGCCAGAGGTTGACATGGAATGTCTTCCTAGATCACTCTCCAATCTATTGTTTGAGACAGGGTCTTTCACTTAAACCAGAACAGACTGATTCTACTAGGCTAGCTGGAGTGAGCACCAGGATTCTACCTAGCTCCCCCTCCCCTACCAGCGCCGAGGTTATAGGCATGCTGCTTGAATTTGGCTTTTATATGGATGCTGGAAGATCTGAACTCAGGTTTTCTCATGCTTACATGGCAGACATCTTCCCAACCCCTCACTTAAATTGTTGACTCGGCTCTTGCCCCTTTCTGACACTCTGGCGGAGTTGGGGAAACTGAAAGCAGAGTTACCATAGGAAGAACTGTTGAAGAGTTCAATGTTGAAGAAGGCGTAGTCTCCACTGGTCATGCCATGTCTGTGCACTGCCAGCATGATGCTCCGAATGGTGTCTCCACTGGCACACATGATCACCACTGGGGAGAGGAGCAAACAACATATGAGACATGCCAACACAGCAGGCAGAAAGCAGGTCAAACACACCAGGGGACAGCAGGCACCAAATGGGGAGTTTAGAGAGTCCTGCAGTATCTCCTCACTGGTTACTTAATTCAGTGGATCCCTGAAACTGTGGAGAAAAAATTGAACCCTATATACTATGTTTTTCCTTAAACATACATGCATATGATAAAACTTAATTTATAAATTAGACAAAATGGCAGATTAACAATAACTAATAACAAAAATAGAACAATTCTAACAATATACTGCAATAAAAGTAATTTTAAACATGAATTCTTTGCTTGTGGAATTTTCCATTTACTATTTTCAAATCACAGTTAACTATGGGTAACTGAAACCCTGGAAAATGAAACCATAGATAAAGAGGACTCTTATACTCACAAAAGGAAGAAAAGGTCATTTTAACATAGAGAAACTTAGCAAACAGCACCATAACCAAATGTTAGGAGCAGCATCTCTATAGAACAGAGACAAACTACCCTCATGATGGTACACACAGAGGATCTATTCAAGAGAAAGCAGCTGCAAACCCAATTTAAAAGGCTTGTGGGAGCTGGGCGTGGTGGCGCACACCTTTCATCCAAGCACTCAGAGGCAGAAGCAAGCAGAATTCTGTAAGATTGAGGCCAGCCTGGTCTACATGGTGAGTTCTAGGCCAGCTGGGACTACAGGAAGATCCTGCCTCAAAAGAAACAAAAAAGAGGATAGCAGGATGATTACCATGTGCTCCTTGAACTATTAAAGTTCATGAGAAACAAGGACAGGCTCAGATTGAAAGAAACTTCAAATCAGAAAAAGCTAAAAGCAATGTGCTACTCAATTGGATGCTGAACCTTGAAAAATAAATGAAAGTTTTCCTGTAGAGGACACTATTGAAAACAGCTGGTAAAATCTGACTAAGGTCTGCTAACTAGATAGCAGAATGTTTTTGCATTAAAGCCCTTGCTTTTCATAACTATTAATGTACTTATGTGACTTAACATCCCTGTTTTTAACTATTTTGAGGGAGCTGGAGATGAAGCTTAGTCAGTAGAGTACGTCCTACCATGCATGAAGCCCTGGATTTGATCCTCAGGACCACATAAAACCGGCTGAGAGAGTGTGCACCTGTAATCCTAGCACTTGGGAAGCAGAGACAGTAGGACCAGAAGTTTAAGCTAATCCTTGAAATTTGAGGCCATCCTGGGCCACATGAGAATGAGATTTGTCTCAAAAATCAAAAAATGTTTAGAGCTATATCTTTGCATTATATCTTTATAAATTGTACATGTATACATATATATAGACAAAGCCAGGCATGGTGGTGACTCATGCCTATAATCCCAGTACTTAGGAGAGGTGGAAGAATAATAAGTTCAAGTCAGCTTTGGCTATGTAATAAGACCATGTCTGAAAAAAAGAATTATAGACAGATGACAGATAATGATGATAGATGATTGATAGATAGATAGATAGATAGATAGATAGATAGATAGATAGATGATAGAGAGATAGATAGATATAGATAGATAGATAGATAAGATGGACTCTTGCTATTTGCACAGCTTTGTCTTGTGCTACTAGAATACTTCTAGAACTGTCAGTTCCTTGCCTGGCCATATTGACTCTGAATTCCACACATGTTGAGAGTGCACTTGGAATCCCCCACCTACTCCTTCAGCTCCTCCAGGTTTGGGTATTATAGGTAGATAGATGGTGATGATAGATAGATAGACAGATAAATAGATGATAGATAGATGATAGATAGATAGATAGTATATTACAGGTAGATAGATGGTGATGATAGATAGATAGATGATAGATAGATAGATAGATAAATAGATAGATAGAGAAATTTCTCATGTCACTTTCTACTTGAGGTTTCCTCTTAAGATATGTTTCCAGTACCTAATCACCTCCACTTCTGTATAA
Organism: Nannospalax galili; assembly: GCF_000622305.1. Classification (NCBI taxonomy): domain Eukaryota; kingdom Metazoa; phylum Chordata; class Mammalia; order Rodentia; family Spalacidae; genus Nannospalax; species Nannospalax galili. The sequence continues at coordinate 2,666,135 of NW_008329320.1, forward strand.
GACTTTCTCATCCATCTGACTTAGCCAGTTCAGGCTTCTATAACAGAATATCATAGACCAAGTGCAGAAAACAACAAACCTTTATTACAGTTCTGGAGCCTAGGATGTATAAGACTAAGATGATATTGGATCCAGTGTCTGGTGAGAGCACTTTCCCTGTTTTCAGACAGATGTTCTACTGTTGGATCTTCATTTAAAAGAGCACGGGACACACACACACCACACACACACACACACCACAAAGATAGATACAGAGATGAGAAATAGATAGATAGATAGATGATAAAGATGATAGATAGATAGATAGATAGATAGATAGATAGATAGATAGATAGATAGATAGATGGCAAGATGGCTCTGCAGGTAAAGGTGCTTACTGCCAAGCCTGATGACCTGAAGTCAATCCCCAGAACTGACATGGTAGAAGAAGAGAAATGAAACTTGAAAGATGTCCTCTGGCCTCCTCATGCATGCCATAACAAGGGCATGTGTGCACATACATACATACATACATACACACACACACACACAATAAAGCAAATGCAATAATTTTAAAGACTCTGCTGTCTGCATTTAAAAAAACATTGTTCTGAAGTTTCCTCAACATGGAGAGGAAATAGATAACAAGATTCTAGCATGCACATGCACACACACATACACTCTCCATGTTCTCTCAGTTTATAGCCACATTGTGTGATCTGAGAAGTTTTAAGCATCTTCAGGAGATTGCTACCTATGACCTAAGGGTGGCACAGGCTATTGTGAGATGGTGACTTAGCCATTATCCAATCAATCTGATGGCTCCTGGTTCATAGGCTCAAAAAACAAGAGCACTGTATATGCTATATATAGGGAATACAGAGATCCACAGAGGCCTGGGCACCATAAACTGCCTTATAATGATACATGCCAGCTCTCCGAGATTTGTATGCTCTTTGAAAAAGTATGGGTGCTGAAAGACTTAGAACAAATTGCAGGCTGCACCCAAGCAACCTTGGCATCCTGTACACAGGCCTGAATTCCTGTTGATATTTCATTTACTGCACACATTAGCTCAGAGGGTCAGGCTATGACTCTGACATTTCTAACCTCAGGGTAACAGCTCTAGAGAACACAGTTTTGAGACAATACAAAACTTCCAAGGACTTTAACTATAGCAATAGGTGTTGTTCCTGATGAAAATACAATTTATACATTTGGGATAAGAAATTAATCCTAAGATGTTTCAATAAAGAAATTCTCAAGCTGGGTGTGGGGGTCCACACTTTTAATACTAGAACTTATGAGGCGGAGGCAGGTGGATCTCTGTGAGTGTGAGGCCAACCTGGTCTATATAGTGAGTTCCAGGACAGCTACATCTACATAATGGGACTCCATCTCAAAGAAGAAATAGAAGAAGAAAACAGGAGGAGGGGGGGAGGAGGAGGAGGAGGAGGAGGAGAAGGAAGAGAGAGGGGAGGGGGAGGAAAAGGAAGAAGAGGAGGAGGAGGGGGAGGGGAGAGGAGGAGGAAGAAGAGGAAGGAGAAGGAGAAGAAGGAGGAGGAGGAGGAGGAGGAGGAAGGTGACGAGGAGGAGGGGGAGGAGGAGAAAGAGGGGGGTTAAGTTCTCTGGAGAAACTCCTAATTATTCACTGTGACCTAGACACCTGTTTTAGATCAAGCCCCTTCAACATAAAAAACAGCAAGGGTGTCCCACAAAACAGCCAAGGAGAGGCTGTCTGAACAAGTTTGAAGCACATGGGTTCCAAGAGTGGCTATCACTGCGGGATCCAAGAAATTCTGACTGGCTATACACCAAGGAGCCCTTATCAATTTTTTTCTTATCAACTGCTTATAGTTCAGGCTCTCTCAATACCCACATGCATAAATTGATTTTGCCAGGACACTGGTCACATAGCCAACATAATATTTATGATTAGGTGATCAGAACTGCAGATTCCTTAAGCTCCATGGGGACCAGAATGGTCATGTATACACTTACATCAATATGACCTGTACATAGGAATGCCAATTGGGCAGCCAAATTATAAGCAATAGGATGTTACTGAAGAGAAAATCCACATCAAGGAGGCGAGTGGGAGGATTCAAGCATCCCAAAGCAGGAGTCATTGATGACAATACCCCTCCATCTGAAGGATAAACCTGCCCTAAGACAGAACAGACTATACCCTGAGACCAGAGCATCAGCATCCATAAGTCCTGGACAGACTTTGGCCTCTGCAGTTCCTCTGTTTTTACATTCCTGTCTCATCGTCTCTCCTCATTTCTGCCAGTACTGCTAATGGACATTTTTTTCCTGAAGTATTAATAACCATTTTCAACCGAGCAAAAGTGTCAGAGAGCAACATTTGTCTATCTGAGCAGACTGGTTATTTTCAACCTTATCCATTTTGTGTCAAGAATGTGGTTTACTCTCAAAAGGAAATCCTGATTTCCAGGTTCATGGGCAGGGCATTGTCTCCCATAATGCACATCATCTTCTAGTTTCAGACCAAGCAACCATTTAATATCACTTATAAAACATTCAAAATTAAAAATCCTGGATTTTGTGATATTCCCCAATAATTTTTATATATTTTTATATATACGAATGTTTTGCCTACATGTATGTAAATGCACTTGTACCATGTCGTGCCTGCAGAAGCCAGAAGAGGAATCCCCTGGAACTGGAGTTTCTGGTCATTGTTAGCTGCCATGTGGGTGTTAGGAACTGTACCTGGGTCCTCTGCAAGAGCAGCCAGTGCTCTTATCTGAGCCATCTCTCCAGCCCTAGTGTTTCCCAATCTTTTATGGCTGTCTCACTATCTCTCTAATTGGACAATGAATGGTTTTAGTAACTTGCCTTTGCATAATTTATCAAAAGGCTTAAGATGGTTTTTGTTGAAATAATTTTCTGGTTTACTCATGTTTCATCATAAGTTTCATAAGTAACTAAATTACATATTTAATACACACACGTGGCTTAAACATATTTGAATGCAACCCTGAGGAAATGTGGAGAAGCATGAGAAGTGTGTTCACACTCAAGAGAAAAGTACTTCCCAGCAGTAGATAAGATATACAGAGTCAGCTAATTCTATCAACTTCATAAATGGGAGCCAAACAAGAGACAGTTTTGTTGTATTTAAGTATGTTTCATATCATAAATAATTTGAGGTCAAAATACTCAACTTCAGAAAGGAGGTTTAATGGCCTGATGTTTCTGGGTAGACTTTCCTTCACTCTGCTAACATGTGGTGTATGGTGCCATCCTTCCCCATCTGGTTGCCACACTGTCCTTTATAAATGACTTCTCATCATTGCAGCATGTTCTTGTAATCGAAAAGGTTACGGGCACAGGGTGGCTCTAGATGTCATTTCAGAGAGCTAAACACACTCGGTGGTACCCATACACACTAGGGGAATATCCTTTCACTGTTCTTAGGCTTCCATCTGCAGCAGCTTCTGATGGGTTAACACTCTCCACCTCTCAAGGAGCTTTCACTTTTCCGCCCTCTAGTCCAACAAGAGGAAAAGCTGTTAAGTATCTGATTGGTAAGTCTGGAAGAACAAGCTAGGAATGCCAGACTCTGCCTGCTTTCTTCCCCCTTCAAGATATGTCCACTGACAGACAGCACACTTCGCAATCTATGTTTGACTTGTGAGTAAGGGATTGCTCCTGGAAAGAGGACCTCAGGTAAGGGACAGTATCTGTCCCTGACTAATGCTGGGAGCAGGTGATCATAAGAAGACCCTTTTGACATCTGTGTTCTCCAATCAAATTAAGTAACAATAAAAAGCATGTTTTTCTATATTCTCCATCTGACTCTTGCACCCATGTTCCATGTGATCTATACTTGGGAGCAGGAGAAGGAATCTAGTGCACCGAGGCAGAGCAGGGTGTTCCAAAACGTGAAAATAAAATGGCAGAAATGAAAATAGAATAATACTAATTTTGGAAGTGACCAAAAGAAATGTCCAAACTAAAGCCATTTCTTTAAAAAGCAAGCAGTAGTGGGGATGGAGAGGTGGCTCAATAGTTAAGAGCACTGGCTGCTCTTGCAGAGGACTAGGGTTCAGTTACCAGCACCCACATGGCAGCTAACAGCCATCCTAACTCCAGTTCCAGGGTATCTGATGGTCTCTTCTCTCCTCTTCAGGCACTGCATAACATGGGTGCACATACATACAAGCAGGCAAAACACTCATACACATAAAATAAATCAAAAAAAGTTAAAGGTAAGCAGTAGGGAGAGATAAGAAATATGCAATACAAATCAGATGGTCTAACATCCAAATACGAAATAATATATAGAAAGTAGAAATTAATGGCATAAAATTTTCAAAGAAACAACTTAAGAAAACTTCCAAGAATTAAAACACAGGAGTATCTGAGGAGTGGAGGGCTAACATCAATGTCAATTGCAATTAAATATTAGACTATTGAGAGCAAAGAAAAGATTCTAAAAATTTCCAGGGAAGGGGAAAACACAATAAACATTAAGTCCAGAAGCTAAATTGATTTCAAACTGACAAACAGCAACAAAAGAATCTAGAAGACAATTAAGTAACACTATCAAATTTTAAGAGGATAAGAATTATTTCTAGCCCATGGCAAATTCTGTAATTATGTATAATGGTAGGATGAAGTTTTTAGTCATGAAAGTTTTCAAATATAGCTCTATCCATCCTTTCTCAGAAAGCCCCTGGAAGATGTGCCCCACCAAAACAAGGGCATTGATCAACAAAAGGGCATTGGCACACAGGAACCTAGCTCAAATGATAGGTGATGGGAGTCCCAAGAAAGCATTGGAGAGTTCAGGATGACAGTTGTGCACTATGCCAAGGAAATAACAAAGCTAGAACAGCTCCAGAGTTTAAAACAGAATTTGCTGGTGATTTTAGCTATGAGTCCATAGGAAACTAAGCAGACAAAAAGGCTTTTTATAACCCCAAAGGGAAAAGTAAGGCCAAAAAAGAATCATCATGGAAGTCTGCAGGGCTCAACTATATACAGTACTGAATACTGTACTAAGCAAAAGTTTGATGAACAGAAGGAAAACTTGCATGTAGTTAACAGATGGTCAAAGAGAACTCAATCGTTTTCACTGGGGTTCTAAGAGATAAAACGTGAAAATGAAAAAACTAAAAAGTAGCATGTTAATTTGGAAGTCTGAAGGCAGAGAGCTATGGAACAGCTACAAGTGTTAGGAATGGTGGAGTGAGGAGTAAGAGACAAGAAACTTCTTCCAGAGAAAACACACCATCTTCGGGCTTTACATAGCTGTATAATTAATTTGGGTAAAAATAAAATCTAATTTCTTTCCAAAAAAGGTTTCTGTGTTTCCAAAGCAAAAGATATCATCTGCAAAATGCAGACTCTGCCCTTACTTCTGTTTTCTGGAAGCTTTGTTCCAAAGCCTCTTGATTGAACAGTCTACCCTGCTTCTGTTTTCCTGAGCTGCGTGTTAGTTAGATTTATGATGGGTTCTTTGCTTTAAACTTCTGCTGACCAACCACTTGGTCATTCATGCCAGACAACTAAAAATAAGTCATTCTTGTATTAAATACTTCATCTCTGTTGTCATTACACAGGCCCAGATGAATGGCATATTAATAACTAAAAGAATGAAACTGTATTACTTCATACAAAAATGTTTGCGTATAGGTTATTTCTAGATCTTTTACAAGGCACATAAACAAAAAAAGCTATGAGCTTTCACTGACTGAAAATTTTATTTCTATCTTTTTAATGGTAAATTTGTCATCTAGTATGGAATATCTAGTCAATAGTCAGCTATATAAGTGAATCCAGTCTTAAATAAAAAGCCTTTTCTTTTGTTAGGTTTTAGGGGGGGTTGGGTTTTTTTTGGTTTTGTTTTTGTTTTTTTGAGACAAGGTTTTCCTATAGCCCCAGCTGGCCTGGAACTCACTATGTAGACGAGGCTGGCCTTGAACTCACAGAGATCCTCCTGCCTCTGCCTCCAGAGTGCTGGGATTAAAGGTGTGTGCTACCACACCTGGCTTGTTTCTTTATTGAGCTTTGGGACAAGGTCTCATTCTATAGCCCAAGTTGACCTTGAACTCACAGTTCTTTTATCTCAGCCTTCAGAATGCTGGGATTAGAGGCATATGCTCTCACACCTAGCTAAGATCTTTATTTTTTTCTGCCAAGCACATTAATTTCCTAAAGTGTTTTTGGAATATCTTCAGTACTTGAAACAGATAAATCCTGAATAGAAAAGATTGGCATGGCATAGTCCCCTGCCTGAGGAGTCATCTGTCCAGTTTTCTTCAGAGTTCCTGAGAAAGATGATAATCTCACCCCTACAATTCAAATTTATCTAGAATCAAACACAGAGACCTGGGCCTGGAGAGATGGCTCAACAGTTAAGAACACTGGCTGCTCTTGCAGAAGACCCAGGTTCAGTTGCCAGTACCCACACAGCAGCTACAACCATCCGTAACTCTAGTTCCAGGGGGTCTGATGCTCTCTTCTGACTTCTGTGGGCATTGTACACACATGGTACTCTTACATACATTTAGGCAAAACACTCATACACATAAAATAAAAATAAATCTTAAAAAACACAGAAACCTTATGAAAAGACTTGAGTGTTCAAAATTAGCTACCCATTATTCTCTACTTCTTTCCCCCACACACACAGATAAAAATTGATAATATCACCAATAGTAGTCATCATCTTGTAATGTGAATCATGTCCACAACAGGCCCTTATGAAATCTCACCTCATGTTACCCAGTTCTCAAGGCTATCTGAGGCTAGTTCTTGAGAAACTTTCTATTACCTCATACCTGGAACTTGAGATTGAATCTTATGCCACCTTAGCCACTAGTATAAATGCATGCTGTAAAAGCATTATTTTTTAATCACATATACTCAGGTCTATGTGTTTTGATTATATTAGCTCTTTAATGTTTTTAAATTGTTGACTTCGATGGTAGATTCCCTAGCAAGTAATAATAATTAATTTCCCTTAGTTTTTCTTTCTATAAAGCATTGTATAGCCAAAAGAAAATTTAGTACATTAATTATTTGAGCTAGCAGCATGGTCACTTTTTAAGCAGTGGAAGACAATCAAATATTCATAATTTGATTTTAAAGTTGAACTGTTCTTTTTATTTTTCCTTTTTTTTTTTATCTTTTTGAGATAGGGTCTCCCTGTAGCCCCAGCTGTCCTGGAACTCACTATGTAGACCAGGCTGGCCTTGAACTCACAGATAACTGCCTGCCTCTGCCTCCCAAGGGTTGGAGGGGCTCTCTAAAGCAGGCTCTTATTCATAATTCATAATAGAGACAGAAATAGTGTCCGTTACATTTTTACATTTGGGTGAATGCAAATCAGGACCACAGACTCTCAGTTGGAAGTGGCCTGATTCTCATCCTGCTCATTTCACAGAAGAAACAGGCTCAAGTTCATTCAGTCTCTTGCACAGGCAGGAAGCCACTGAGTAGAGACATTGCATCCAGAGGTGTGTGCCTCGAAGCCCATGTTTCTTGCCTGGGGCATGGTCTTCCCTTCTCCTTGAAAGTGATTATTATCATAAATGAAACTACACCCACTGCAATACGCCACACATTTACTCCATTGCATGGATCTGTATTGTTTCAGCAAATTCTGGTGGCTTAGCTCATTAAACCCTCTGAGCACACCAGAGATATGGATGCTCCAGGACTTTCACTTTATCTGCAGGGCCTGGAGTACAGTTTTATAGCCCATGATCCTGCCAGGTAGTGAACGAGGCACAAACTCTACTGAAACCACACACTGAACCCCTATTTAGCCTTATTGATGATGGTGAAGTCAAGACTTTGGGTCTATTAGAAGGAAATCCTCTCAGAGCTTTGTTATCAAGCAACTATCTCTCCAGAGAGTAAGGAACTGAGAGGAGAGCAGCCTGGAGAGACGACTATTTTGATTCATATTTCTGAAAATTTGCCAGGTCACTGTTGGAGGCAGATTGTAGAGTAAAAATCATAAAATCATAACCTTATCAGCTGTAAAATACACACACACCAGTCTACCAAACTTTTGTCACTAAATGGGAAGAAAAAGAGAAGAAACCTGAGAATGTTTGCCAAGCTTAGAGCATTTAAAAATACAGTAGTAGCAAAATGCGAGCTGGAGTCTTCTAAAGCCAGGGCACAACCACCCCTAAAAGCCCATTACCAGGCTGTGGCCCTCCCAGCTCCAGGTTGAGGAGCCCTACAGGCAAGATCTGCCCTCATCTGTACAGACAGATACCCTAGGCCTTTATCCTAGGCCACTGCGGCAAGGTCACAGCCTCTCTGGGATCAACAAAGCGACCGCAGCAATGACAGAGTTTGCAAACCTCTGATCTTGCCAGGAGGGGGACACACCCCCATCCCCAGCCTGCCCTAGAAAATCTCCAACTTTTAGCTCTAGTTCTGTAAGCCCAGACCGGAAGAAACGGGCTCCTGGGGCAACGGGGTGGGTGGGGCAAACCCGCAAGAGGTCAGCAAGAAGCTGCGGTAATAAGAGGACTGACAGTGGGAAGAAGTAGAGTTTCTCGCCCTGTTTTGGCAGTAGGACACAGATGTCTTTTTTCACAATCAGCAAGGACGGCGCCCTGCCTGCGTAGCTGCCAAGCCTTCCTCATGGACAGCCTAGAGTTCTTTAATGCTCAAAACTTGCCGAGAGTTCCACTGTCTACACCTCTACATCTTCGCTCCAAAGGGCGTGTTCACTTTAGTTCCAGGTGGCCAAATTAGGAAAAGGGGTCTCTGTGGCGCCACCCCCAAGCTTTCTCTGCCCATTATCACCTGTTCGAAACCTCCCAGTCTTATGCTGCGCTGTCCCGCGACAGCCAGGCTCAGGTCCCTGACCACCTAAATCGCGGACAAGCCTTGTGCAGCTTTGCCCCGCTTCCTTCCCTCGGGTCTCACTGGGGTAGCACTAAGGGCGTGGGAAGCTTCTCCTGGATTATAACACTGACATTCCAGGCGCCTGCGTACGGGAAGCAGAGGCGGGATTCCCTGAACTTTGTGCACCCCAACCGCGACAGCGTGCAGGAGTGAAATGCACTGTGCTGGAATCTCAGCGCGTCTTCCCACAGTCTACCCTACCAAATATGGGCCGTGGTGGGGGCTTCAGCGATTACCTATCCACCATCAGACGCTCCCAGCCATAGTCACAATCCCAAGTCTTGATCCCCTGAGTTAGTTTAGGTGTTACTCCAAACCCCTAGAGACTCGAGGAGCAAACCCAGGTGGGGGACCGGTGGGAAGGAGGATCCATGCGGGATTCAAAAGGGCGCGCTCCTGCAAAGCCCAGATCTGCGCACTTTCAGAAGCGGCGACGCCGAACGCGCCAGGGGAAATGAGTGTCGCCTGAGTCCAGACACTGCCAGGCATTTTAGGAGGAAACCACAGAAGCTTGTTTATAAGGGACTAGAAGGGGCATGCAACGAAATGAGACGAGTAATACAACGAGCCTTTTAAAGAAACCTGGGGTCTGTGGAAAGAGCAGCCAAGGAAACCAGGAGACACCCCCCTCCCCCAGTTAGACAAGGGGCAGCGCGTGGCTGCAGAGCTTCCGCAAACGCTGCGGCACTAACTGGAGGCGCACACCACCAGCGACCCGGTAACAAGTTCTTTCTGCCCGGGAACGCTTGGGACCCTGGGGTTGTCGAGGAGGGTATGGAGGAGGAAACACCCTTGGTATTTGACAACACCTGTCATACCTGGACACATGGCTGCAGTCAGCTCAGCGGTTCCCTATTCTGGCCCAGTCCACCTCCCCAGGTCCCCCTAGGCAGAGCCCTCGACCACGATGGTCATCCTCACCCCGCATGACGCCCAAGCAGCGCACACATGAGCCAGTCCCCGCGCGCACCCTCCTCTGATCCTGAACGCCCGGGGCTGCTGACCTCACCCGCAGAAGGCTGAATCGTAAAGTGGGGACAACCGCGGACAAGGGCTGGCTCAGGGCCAGGGGCCTGGCTCGCACTCCTGCTCACCTCGCTCGCTGGACTGGATGTAGCGCACTATGTCGTCCAAGTCCAAATCTTTGGTCTCGTCGAAATTGTAGGCAGATGTGTGCAAGCCCTCCTCCTGGAAAACCTCGTGGACCCCCTCGAGGGTGAAGTAGCAGTTCCGCTCCAGTTTGTCGTCGCTGTAGACCAGGGCAGCGCGGCTCCAGTGGTGGTGGCGGAACAAGGCGAGCATCATCTCGCCCATCTTGGCATAGGCAGGAGCCACGCGCGTGAGGTGCGAGTACTCAGAGTCCTTGTGTTGGAAGCCGGCAGCCAGCGCTCCCGCAGACAGCATGGGCAGGTCCCAGTGCGACGCGAGCCGAGCCACCGGCGCTGCCGCGTACTCGCACACGGGCCCCAGGATCAGGTCAGGCTTGGCGCCGCGGGCCGCGGCGACACGATCCACCAGGCTGAAGAGCGCGCGGTTGCCGCAGTCCGAGTCTTCATAGGAAACCTGGAAGCGAGTGCCGGCGGGCAGTAGCCGCCGCCCGGTGCCGTTGCCCTCCACGCTGCGCAGCGCGTACTCGATGGCCGGCCGCACCCGGGCGAGCGAGAACAAGTAGGAGTCGTCCCGGGGCAGCAGCACCAGCACCTCGATCTTCTGCGGCGGCAGCACTTCCCGCGCGCGCCGCCCGCCACCTGGGCCCGCGCCCCCGCGGCCGCCACCCGCTCCGCCAGCCAGCAGCGCCCCCGCCAGCAGCACGCACGCAGACCAAGTGAGCACCCGCACCGACCGCATCGCGCCGCGACACAGCCCTAGCCTTGCCGACTCGCCCTCTGCCACCCACCCACCCTTGCTCGTCCCTCCCCACTCTTCTTGCCGAGGTCCCTGCGCCCCCTTGGGCGCTCCAAGAAAACAGAATCCCCCCTTCGCTAACGCGCCAAAAGATAAAGAAGAAGGCTCCTCTGCAATGTCACTAGTTTTTTTTTTTTTCAAAAAAGTTCACCGAGTGTAAACCTGTGCGTCTCTAATATACACATATACTTATTATAAATATGTATATATATTCGCCCTCCCTTTAGACATATGCTATTTTGCTTAGAGATGGCTTCTTATTTGGGCGTTGTTAAGGTCGCTTTAGAAGGCGTTATTTGTAAAAGAAAAAAAAAGTTAGACTTGTCCAAGTGCTTGTAATTGACGTGCATCTCCTTCGCGTTTGATCTCATTGATTCGCGCGGGTTCCTGGATCCATAGCCGGTGTTTAAATAGCGTGGCAGCGGCAGAGCGCGTTACCACACATGGAGCGTCCAGGCCGGGCTTGTATTTTCAGCGGGTGGGGT
>NW_008329320.1:2677547-2681609 GCF_000622305.1 Nannospalax galili
TCCCTGGCCCTAACCCCCATTCCTGGCCTACACTCAGGTTTTGCCTAAAGCCGCCACCACCCACGACTGCAGTCCGGGAGCGGTGATGCGCAGCGCGTCTCAGAGATCCCCCGCCTCTCCCTGGCTCCGCGCTCTCGAGCCCGCGGCTTTAAAAAAAAAAAAAAAAAAAAAAAAAGGAAATACGTTTGAAAGAAAAAAAATACGCGCGGGCGCACACACAAACACACACGCATACACGCACCCTGGGGGGGGGGGGGGAAGGAGGGGGTGGTTCTCGAAATTGGTCGTTTCGGTGCAAAAATCCGCAGGTCTCGCTCGCTCTCACCTCTTTTCCAGCTCCGGACACGTTCTTTCTGGATGCTCCCAGTCCTGTCCGGCACCTGACCTTCTTGGTCCCCCGCGCAAGGTCAGGAAACAAGGACCAAGATCTAAGTGCAAGATTCTCTTGCGGACCTGGTACGCCCATCTGGCCTGGGAGGTGCCCGCACCCATGGCCCCCTCCCTCCGCTAGAGTCGCGGCGGCGGCAGCGTCACTGTGTCCCAGCGCACAGACCTTCAGCCGGCGCACCAAGACCAGAATAGCGAAACTTGTTGCTTCCAAAGGCGAGAGGATGATTCCGCTTCTGAAAGTGTCACAAAGCTTGGAAAGCATTCCCCAAGGTGTTCTTAGGACTCTGTTTGCTAAACCAGGTAGCTAAAGGGGACTGTCCCCCCAAATCCTCCCTCTGAGAGTCCTTGACCGTCTGCTCCAACCCAAGCGTTGGGAGATCCGACCGCTGCTGCTCCAGGGTCCGCGGGGCCTTGTGCCTGAGATTCTGGACTGCTAAGAAAGGTCCTGTCTCGGAGACCCAGTCCTCCCACTGCTCACAGCTACAACCGCGATGAAGACCGAGTGGAGGCTGTGCAGGAGATGTCCTGACCGGAGGCGTGCCACCGGAGTCCGCCGGGCAGCTGTGTAGGTCCGAAAGGACCTGAACCCTCAGCGTGGCAACCAAAGTCATTTGCAGTGGGAACAGACTACATTGCACGAAAAAGTGCTAATACTTAAGTCCCGCAAATTAAATTGGAAATGCTTTGTTTTTTGTTTTGGGGGGGTTCGTTTGTTTGCTTGCTTCCATTTGACTGGGCATCAGTGTCCACCAATTCTATTCGTCTTTAACTTACGCCCTCTTTCGGCAGAAACTTACTCAACCCGCGTTCCCAAGGGTTTTTTTTTTTTTTTTTTTTTTTTTTTAAATTCAGAGACCCTAAAGTGTGCTTGTTCACTGAGGTTTCCCGGCATGTGGCAACTTCCGACCCAAGCACTCTCTCGGCGGTAAACAGCACTCTCCTTATCGCTTTTTCTAGCACTGAAAAGTAATTACGAGTAAAGTTTCATCCTCTGGACTCATTTAGATTTCAGTTCTGCACTGTGATCCCTAAATGCTCTGTAAATAGGAGCTTCTAAGTCCTAAGAGAGCTTTCGTTTATTTAACTAGAACTGCTAACCAGCACTAAAAGAGACGTCTATATAAAATTTAAAGACTTATCCACACACACTGGAAGCTGAGCAATTAATTCCTTCCTGAACCCTTGGGAGAGCGAGCGTTTGTTTATAGCCTCGGTTATTATTAAAAAAAAAAAAAAAAACAGGACAGCAGCTAAATCCCGGATTCCAAGCGTCTTAGTGGACTTCAACTGGTTGCCAGGAGACAGGAAGGACCGAGGTTTCCTGTTACTACCCAGTATGCCCTCTGTCTGGGGAACACCAGCCAATTGCCATATGATTCTGCAGTGTGTGATGTGGGATCACTAAGCGAGTCTGGGGTTTCAGTGGCAATTCTCCCATCACAGGTGCTGCCTAGCCCTTGGGTCAACAGCAGGACAGTGCCATAGCCTCCCCATGGCCTTTGGACCCTCTCTCTCATCTTCCAGCTTGGAGAGCAGAGACAGGAGCAAGCTGTGCAAGAGAGGGCCTCTAAACCAGAGAAACTGAAGGGAATGGGGAGTATCTCTGCCCTGTGTATGTTCAACATATCTGACAATTCCCGTAGATACAAGTTAGGCGTTTTAAGAAAGGTTTTCAAACTCAACAGGCACAAGATTGTAAAAAGTAATGTAAGCAGATGGCTTTTAGTGTTGTGAAGGGTTTGTTTACTTCCCATCAAAGAACATTAATTTTTTGCAGCCAGCTGGAAAAAAAAAGTGAATATTACAATGTCACAGGGTTCTGTAATCTTAGGGCTGGAAAAGACATCACTCTTTCTCTAAAGAATTGCTTCCCAAGGAGTGTACATGATATGTTTAAATGCCTGTTCATTCCCTGAGAATATTTTTTATTGGGACAAATTATTCATTATACTATGTAAAACAGGGCTGGATTCCCACTGTAAGTAATATTCTTTGGTATCAAATTTATGTCTGGGCCTGGTGGCACAAGCCTGTAATCTCAGCTACTCAGGAGGCTCAAATTTGAAAGCTGTCTGGGCTACAGAGTGAGTTCAAGGTCAGCCTGGGCGATTTAATAGTACCCTATCCCAAAATAAAAAGTGAAAAGAGAGCTAGGGTTGTAGCTCAGTAGTGGAACACTCACCTAATATGGGTTCAATCCCTAGTACCAACACACATACACACACACACACACACACTCAAAGTCTTATGTACAGATAAATTTTCAGGCTGTATAGAACAGTAAAACTAAAAATAACATTACTTTATAATATAACTTTTGCAATTCATCATAGAAATAACCTTGGACTCAGGTGTTAGATATTGTTCCTTTCAAGTCTGTAAAACACCGAAGTGTGGAGGGGGAAGATGAATATTTTCCACATTCAAAAGAACACTAACCTTGTTAATTGGTGACATCCTTTCTGGCTTCCATTGTGAAATGAAAGCAAAGGACAAATAAAATTTTATTTATCTAAATTTTATTTAAAATTTATTTAGCCAACTAAAAGACACTGGTGCTAAATGTTCTGTTACAGATACCAGTAGACTTTTATAGGATTTAGAAATGCTTTCATCAGTCACATCCACCATCAGAGCCCGAGCACTCGGTCATCATCTTCCCTCTTTGGGACCAGGTCCTGTTCAAACTGCTGGAGAGCTCCCAACTAGTGTACTTCTCACCACCCATCAAAGAAGCTTCTTTTCTGCAACAGATGGAGACTACTACAACTAACTGGTCAAACACAAAGAATAAGTGTCTGTAAGGTGCCCAGCCCTATATGACACATCTGCAATGCAACCACCGCATCTAAGGCTCAGGAACACAGCAGAACGGGGGGGGGGGGAATATTAACACATCTCTCAACTCTCACCAGTTGAAGCTTCTTTATGCAACAGATGGTGACTAAACCAGAAAGCCACAACTGGCCAAAGTACAGAATAAGAGACTGCAGAGAGGTTATCCCTGAATACGGCACCTATATCAACTTCTGCCACCCAAGGCCCAGGCACCATTACAAAAGAGGGAGCAGAAAGATTCTAAGATCAGAGGTGGTTGATGTCCACAAGGAAACAGTGTTTCCCAGGCAGCTGAGCTGTTACTCTTATGAGCCCAAAGCAATGGTGACAGCATGCACAAGACCCATGCAAGCTCAAGCCAGACAAAATCCCAGCATAGAAATAAGGAAGTGGGTAAGAAGCCTCAACCTTACCTGAGAACTACTGGCAACTAATAAGTACTGGGACAGGTTTTCTTTAAGGGTGTGATGTTAGATAGGTTAACCAGGCTCCAGTGGATGGACTCACATCAAAGGGCATTTGGGGACACAAACTTGACTTGAAAAGCCTTATTATATAAGACAGAGTACATGAAATCCAGCAGGGGGTGCTATTAGAAGCGTACAGTTAAGGAAGGGGGTCTAAATATGATCAACATATATTGTATAAAATTCCAAAAATTTCAATTAAAAAATATGAAGAAAAATAAAAGCCAAAATAAAATAGAAAAGGACATGTATTTATAATATTTCTATTTACAGAAGTATATACAAATAATTTTTATATCTGTAATTTTGTTTGAAAAATCTATTTCATGGTATAACGCCTTTAAAAAAAAAAAAAAGCTGGGCATGG
>NW_008329320.1:2681753-2688845 GCF_000622305.1 Nannospalax galili
AGAAGGAAAAGAAATAAAGAGAGAGAGAAAAGAGAGAGAAAGAAAGAAAAAAGAAAGACTTTCATCAATAGCCATAAACTATTTTGTTTCTAGCTCTGTAAAGTGAAATTTGTATCCAGGTGTTTTTCTGCTGTCACTAGGAAAGACAGGGAAAAGAGACAGGATGCTTTGAAATGTGGTAAAATGCTTGGGAAGTTTTCTCTGTAATGTTCCTGCCTCAGGACGCTGACTGAAACCTGTAAAGTGAGCGTCTTTGCAAATTTTCAAGGGTCCTTCGCTCTGATTCAGCCAGCCCTGAAGTCACACTGAAAACATCCCCAGCTAAGCCTGTAACCCACAAGAAAATACCTCTGGAGACAGAATTGCTGAAAACACACTTCCCCCTAGAGGCAGAAAAGATGAAAGGCCATGATACATAATTCAAGAACCTTTCTGTAATTTATTGAGTGCTGGAATTTACTTTTTTTTTACATAGAGTTGTTGTTTTAGAGGAACGTATTCAAGAAGTAAGAGAAAAATCAGTGTACACAAAAAATTAAATTAAAAATTTGCCTCTAGGTCTTAGCTCTCCTCGTGGGGACTTTATTAATTGACCCTTTTTCTTCTATTATACAAATCTCTAATTTTTTGCCAGAAGTACAAATAATAATATGTATTTTATTTAAATTTATTATTCAATTTCATCAAAAACTATAATTAAATGTGGCCTTCGGCGGCTTCTTTTAAAAGTACAGGGCTTCTCTGTTATTATTCTTTTTTGGTTTCCATCAACTACAATTTTTTTTTTCATTTCTCTGAAGACGTTCTAACACACAATGATACTAGAACAACTTCAGAAGACTGTCTTGCTTGTTTGTGACTTAACCTGACTATTGACATAAATGCAAACAGCATGATGTGACTAATTTAGAAACAAGTTGTTTAATGTAGATTATTATATTACATAAAAAAATAAGTGTATGGGCTAGGGAGATGACTCAGCAGATAAAGGCACCTGCTGCCAAGCCTGGCAACCTGAGTTCAATCATCTGAACCTACATGGTGGAAGGAGAGAACCAACCCCCACAGGTTGTCCTCCAACCTCCACACATGGGCCCTCACCTGCACCACCACCACCCCTGCTATGCGCAAAATAAACAGATAAAGGTGAAAGAAAATTTAAAGTATATGTGCTTTAACTTCATGCATAACAATACTGACTATATTTAATTGGAGTTTTTAGTTTTACACTGTGTTCTTTCAAAAAGAATTTGAGAAGGTGCATAAACATATAAAATGGAAATTTAAGGCAGCATGCATAGCCTACCCTTGGGTTTCGCTCTCTAGGAGTCTCCTTTCTTTCTCCACAAGCCTTTAATAATAGCTTCTATCCTTGGAGATATTTTGCTCACCCATCTGAGTTCCACAGTATTCCTTGGGTTTGTGATCAGACTGGAATTTTATATATTGTTTATAAGTTGTTTAATGTAGATTGTTATATTACATAAAAAATAAGTGTATGGGCTAGGGAGATGACTCAGCCTATATTGGGATTTAGCCTCCAAGGTAGAGTACTGTGCACTTGGATACCTTGCAAACAGACTTATAAGTTGTCATTTGATTTACTTGACCTTTGGTTCTCTCACTTTCCTCAATTTTCTCACTTTTTAACGCATTTTTAATTATTATTTTTATTTATGTGTGAGAGTATATTACTTGCATGTATATGAGTGCACCCGTGTCATGCAATGCCCTCGGAGATCAGAAGAGGGCATCAGATCTCCTGTAACTGGTGTTACTGACTGTTGTTAGCCACCATGTGGATGCTGGGAATAGAACCCTGGTCCTCTGTAAGAGCAGAGAGGTCTTAACCACTGACCCATCTCCCCAACTCCTCACTATATATATATATATATATATATGGTCTCATATATCCCAGAGTGGCCTTGAATTCCCTATGTAGCCAAGGATGACCCTGAACTCCGGATTTTCTTGCTTCCACTGCCCAAGGGCTGGAATCACAAGTGTGCACTACCATACCTAGAAATTTTCTCACCTTTAAAATGGAAATATTTTCCTGATGTTGTAAAAGCAAGGTGAGGAAAAGCAGAAGCTAAATGTTTGATATACACTAGGAAATTACTCATGTAACTCTTATGAATTCATTTCAGTCTCTGGTTCTAAAAAAGTGTTACACACAGCAATTTTTCAGTTACTGATTCTGGAAGAAATGAAAAAATTAATTTAAAATTGTTTTAAATATCTAGCTTATGTGTAACTTGTTTGGAATTGCTTCTTGATTCCAAATGATCTAATTTTATAGTGAGGAACTCTTCGACAATCAATTTAATATTGGGCCTGGATTCCCAACCTCAGATATTTCCTAGTAAAGAGCTTGCTCAATATTCTTTATGAAGAAGATCACTTGTCTCCCACCCTCCTACATATGCCCATAATCACCAGAAATCCTGACTAAAAGAACTAAAGACAACAAAGAGAGATGAGGATAAATCAGTAAGCAATAAATATAAGGAAGAAAAAAAAAGCATGGTTGTGCAAGACCCTGGATTTTGAGGATGGGGATGAGGACAGGAAGCAAACTTTATGGAAGGACTGTATTGGGAAGAATAAGATTTCACTCATACATCATGGAGGTTATAAATAATGACAGCGCCTCCCAGCCTGCAAGATGGCTCAATACTACCAACCCTGACAACCTGAATTTAATCCCCAGAACCCAGATGGTAGAAGGAGAGAAACAACTCCCACAAATTGTCCTCTGACTTCCACACACATGCCATAGCACACATGAGCACATACACATACACAAATACACAAAATAAAATAAATAATGTACTTATTTTATTATTTTATTGTGTATGTTTATTTAATCTATTTAAATAATGAGAGAGGAATAGACTCTATCTCAGTGTACTAAATGCCCCAAACTATATAAAAATGTGGGCAAATAGCTTGATGCTCTTGTTCGACGCAACATACACCTTTGAAATAGCTAAAGGATGTCAAAAACTACAGTCTTCTATTTCTTAACTCTGTTATATCGTGTGTTTGTTTCTTGGGGATATGATTTCACCCCAAGCTATACTTAAATCTGTGCGAGAGTCATGTTATAACAGTCAAATACACTATGCATAACAGTATCAGAACAGAAACATACCAAGTTTCAAAAACACCTTATAGAAATCATTTTTCTTGGCTAAGAAATATTTTTAATTATTTTATATATAAATATACATAATTTTTAGTTTTATTTTTGCCTGCATGTATGTCAGTGCACCACATGTGTTCAGTGTCCATGGAGATTAGAAGAGGGAGTCGGATCCCCTGGAACTGGAGTTACAGATGATTATTAGTCACCATGTGGGTACTGGGACCCAAAATCAGGTCCTTTGCAAGAGCAGCCAATGCTCTTAACCACTGAGCCATCTCTCCAGCCCCGCTAAGAAATATTTTTTAAAGTGTTCACCATCCTTAGCCATGAGGGAAATGTAAATTGAAACTACTAGAGATTTCATCTCAGCCCAATCAGAATGGTTGAAATTTTAAAAAAGACAACAAGTGTCAGGGAGGTTGTAGGGATCAGCGCATCCTCATGCACTGTTGGTAGAGTGCAAATTGGCACTGCCAGTATGGAAATCAATGTGGAGGGTCCTCAAAGAAAGTAGAAATAGGGCTGCCACATGACCCAGCTGTACTAATCCTGGACATATACCCAAAGGACTCCATTTCATACTACAGAGACACATGCTCATCCATGTTCATAGCTGCTCTATTCACAATAGCCAGGATATGGAAACAGCCTATGTTCATCAACTGAGAATGGATAATGAAAATGTGGTATGTATATACAATGACATTTTATTAAGCTGTAAAGAAAAATGAAAATATGAAATTTGCAGGTAAGTGGATGAAACTGGGAAACATTATACTGAGGTAACCCAGACCCAGAGAGACAAACGGCTTATGTGTTCTCTCATATGTAGACATTAGCATCAAATCTTTAGATTTGTGAAGTTTCTGGTTTATGTTTAATTTTTTTTTAGAATTTTATACATTAGGGCTGTATTTACATTATTTTCACCCCTCCTTCCCCTCCAATTCTTTCCACATCTGCTCGTACTCCCTATCAATTCATGACCTCTTCTTTAATTATTATAGTTACATATATACATGAGTTTATTTAATGGTGTTCATATGTGTATGTATTTATGGATGAGCACTTAGGATTGGATAACCTATTAGGGAGCTCATCCCTAGAGAGGACTGAATCTCCCTCTCTCAGTAGCCATTGATTGCCTATAGTTCATCTAAAGTGGAATCTTGTAACATTTTTGCCATCCACATTGGGATGTCAGTTGATGTTCTCATTATGCAGAACTTGTTTAGGCAGCAATCTTGTTGAAATTTCATAGATGCAGTTTCACTGTCATGTCTAGAAGACGCTATCTACCAGCAAGCATCCTGATCCCCTGGCCCTTTCT
Source organism: Nannospalax galili (assembly GCF_000622305.1). Taxonomy (NCBI): domain Eukaryota; kingdom Metazoa; phylum Chordata; class Mammalia; order Rodentia; family Spalacidae; genus Nannospalax; species Nannospalax galili. The sequence continues at coordinate 2,686,235 of NW_008329320.1, forward strand.
TCTGCAATGTTTCTTGAGCCATAGGTGTAGGGGTTTCATTGTAGATGTATCAGTTAGGACTGGGCACCCACAGTCGCTTATTCTCTGCATTTTTACCAGTTGTGGATCTCTGTACTCATCCCCATCTGTTGCAAAAAGAAGCTTCTTTGGTAAATTGTGAGAACCACACTTATCTGTGTATATAAGGATGAGTATTGAGAATATAGTTAGAGAAATTTTATTGGTTTAGGAAAGTGGCACAGTAGAAGGTTTTCCTCTAGGGTCTATGATATCTCCAGTCACTGGTAGTTGGCTAGGTTTACAGTACCAGACATGAATTCCTTCCTATTGAGTAGGCCTTTAAGTCCAATTAGACAGCTGTTGGCTACCACCAAGGTAAAAGTGCCACTATTGCACCATTAGGGATGTTTTGCTGTGGTCATTGCTGTCGTTCATAGGCTTTACAGCTGGGTAGGACTGTTGACTGCTTTTCTCCTTTGGCAGCTTACATAGCATCTTCTGATACTATAAATCAATCCTCAGAGAGGAGGCTTCCAGATCAGTTCCAGCTCAATTCCTCTGAGTCCTGTATACAAAATATGTGATGTTTTCAACAATAGGGTCTTACCTTCAAGTACTGCAAGGCAACTAAAGGCAATGACAACAGCCTATATTGGGGTGGGGAGTCTCTTGGACTTCCCTGGCCAACAACTCTAAGGGAGTTTTTTCATGTTTGGCACTGGGGTTTTTGTTAAGTAAACTAAAGCTACACACACACACACACACACACACACACACACACACACACACACACACACACACACCATGTGTGTGTATGTATGTATTTTTAGTAAGCTTATAAAATAATATTTTGCTATTACTTTTTCAGACATCCTTATTGTTATCAATCACTCTTTCCTCCTCCTTCTGTTTTACCTGCCCTCTTCCCTTCCCAGTCAAAGTCTCCTTCCCAATTTTCCATTCTCCCCTTGATAGTGCTTATGTCCTACTATCCTCTTCCTTGGGGCTGCTTCCCTCCTGCAAGGTTCCTGTCTATTTTCTTGGCTTCTTCTGTTACTTCAGTTTATATCTAAAGAGATTAGGAGCAAGAATCCACAAGTAAGAGAGAACGTGTGGTGTTGGTCTTTCTGGGTTTGGAATAGATCTGTGTGTTTAATTTGGAGTACCTGTAGAAACCAGGAAACTAGAAAGGGACCATTGAGGGAAGAAAGATTTTAAAGGAGGGAAGATAGTCAAATACAGGTGATATGAAGGAAAAAAGTGTAATAATGGGTGGGAGGTTTAAATGGGGAGAGGGATGAGAGGTTAGTGCAGATGATGGAGTGGGGGATGAATAATACCAATCCATACAGAGATATACTATTCTATAAGTTATACATATATATATGTATATATGAGTTTAATTAGAGTTACCCTGTACAGGGGATAATGCTTCTTCTAGAAGCCATGTTACCAAATAAAAAGCCCAGTGCCAGGTGTAGAATACCTCTCCTCAAGTTCTTGGTTAGAAGTGTCCCAGACACTCACAAAACAATACAGCCTGCTGCCATTGCTCTTCACTACCCATCAGAACTCAACAGTAAGATTCTAAAGCTGAAGACACTATATTGTTTGGTCACAGGACATGGAGAAATCAAGTTTGTATAATAGGAAAGCTTCCTTCCTGCTGGATAGCTTTCATAGTACTTGAGAAGAGTCATCAATAGTCTTACCCTTCTGTGAACACTGTGAACTGCATGACTGGCATGGGTGCAATCACTTCACGAATGTCATAGGGATAACCAACAGCTTTTCTGACTGGATTTAAGGCCCTCTTCACAGGAGGAATCACATGCCTGATGCTGTAAATCTGATCAAAAACCCACAGTTGGGGAGCTCACAGACCCCAAGGTTAAAACTACTATTAGTCTGCTAAATGGACATAGTATCAAAGTGCCCTCTGAATTCATATCTCTCTACCCATAGATTAGAGCAACCCTCAGACCTTATCAGAGAAGTTTCTTCATGCAGTAGACAGCGGTTAACACAGAAACTTACAACTGGACAAAATGCAGAGAATGTGTATCAGTAGAGAGCTCAGCTACAAATGAGACATCTATATCACCCACTTAGCCCCAACACTCAGGGACCACCACAAAAGAGGAGGCAGAAATATTTTAAGAGCCAGAGGTCAAGGAAGACCAGAGCAAAATGGGGTCTTCTGGGCATGACAGAACTATTGCGCTCTTGACCTCACAGCAGCTGTGATTGTCTGTATAAGGCTTGCACAAGATAAAACTGGTCAATGTTCTAGCACGAAGGAGGAACAAACTCACCCCTAACTGAGTTGCTATGGACAGTTGGCTGCCTCTGGAGAAGAGTCAGTTTTCTTTAAGGGTGTGGCCCCTGGTAGATCAACCATGCTCCAGTGGCTGGCCCCACACTCATGAGTATATGAACAGTACAAATTGGGCTAGGAAAGTTATTTTAAAAGAGAGGATGCAGCTGGGCGTGGTGGCGCATGCCTTTAACCCCAGCACTCGGGAGGCAGAGGCAGGTGTATCTCTGTGAGTTCAAGGCCAGCCTGGTCTACATAGTGAGTTCCAGGACAGCTGGGGCTACAGGGAGACCC
>NW_008329320.1:2688894-2692555 GCF_000622305.1 Nannospalax galili
CTGGTCTACATATTGAGCTCCAGCCAGGCTGCATAGTGAGACCCTGTCTCAAAACAAAACAAAACAAATAATAAAAATTTAATTGACCTAAAAAATAAAAATACAGATCATTATAGTATACAAAATGGGTGCTTTGACAACTATATAGTTTATTTTTTCTTTTTTATTATTTTTTATTTTATGTGTATGAGTGTATTGCCTGCACATATGTAAGTACACCTATGTTGTACAATGCCTGAGGTGGTCAGTTCCCCTGGAACTGGAGTTATGGTCAGTTGTTAGCCACCATGTGGGTGCTGGGAACCAAACCAAGGTCCTCTGAAAGAGCAGTCAGTGCCTTCTTCTCCAGCCCATAATTTTATTTTTCAATAGCCTACGAAGACAGTGCTCTTGTCTTTAAGTTATGATAGCCCTATGGTGGTAAACAGTGGAATAGACTTCATGTGAAAGGAAAACAGAAGCTGGGCATGGTGGTGCATGCCTTTAATCCCAGCACTTGGGAGGCAGAGGCAGGCAGATCTCTCTGTGAGTTCAAAGTCAGCCTGGTCTACACAGCAAGTTCCAGGCCAGCTGGGGCAACAGGGAGACCCTGCCTCAAAAAGACCAAAAACAAAAAAGAACACAAAGTTAGGAGGTGTATGGAGGTAGGGTAGATCTGGGAGGAGTTAGGGGGTGAGGATAATATGATCAAACTACAATGTATGAAATCCTCAAAGGATTAATAAGTATATGATATTAAGGTTTTTTAAATAAAAATCACTTTTCTGATTTTATTGTATCATAATATTAAAGGGTTTATATTCAAAACTAACCAGAATTAAGCCAGTAAAATATAAAGCCCACAAAAATGGGATATACTTTTTCTTCCTGCATCAGGAAGAACAATTTGAATGCACTTAAAGTTTTATTTTAATAATGCTAAGTCCAAAGAATGCAAGACTACAAGGAAGCAGATTTAGAAGAAAAATCATGAAAAAGATAATCCAGAGAGAATTTAGCTCATATAATGCAAATTACATAGAATTCTAAAGTCATATTTCTCAGAAAATTCAAATAAGATCCTGTTGGATTTCTAATTATGCAAATAACACAAGAGGTCAAAGGCCTAATATTAAGTGGTCATAGTGTATGGATCTACCAGCACTCGTCATCCAGATTTAGTTCTTGATTCTTTCTTTGCTACTGAGAAAAAGCAAGTACATATATTTTTTAATTATTTATTTAATAACCACATACTTAGAAGAAGCATTTCATTACAACAGCATTGACATATTCAATAAAATTTTTGAGCTAAGATGCAGCTCTTTCAAAACTAGCTGTAAATTTTTAGGTTTACAGTTGAATTATTACAGTTATACAATATTGTACTCAGTATAAACCCTATAAGACATAAAATTAAATGAGGTTTTAACCTTTAAAAAAAGATCTCCATTTCATTATTAAAATACACAGTTTCATACAGAAAAACTCATTTTTAATGCAATTGACATTAAGATGTTTGCACATGTGTTTCTAATCTCTATGTATCTGATTATTACTAGTCACAGTCAGTTACTTTCTGAGCTCCTTGGCATCTGAGCATGGTTATAAAGTCATCAGGTAAATTTCAGTGGTGATGTTTTTCACATCTACTAACTCTTAAGGAGCAATTTTTATGCTTTGAAGAATTATTAATTTTTAATCTTTTTTAAATTTTTAATAACTACATGATTAGAAGCAAGTCACTACAGCTTTAACATATTCAGTAACACAATCCAGAGCAAGAGTACATCTCTTTCACAAGTGGGTGCAAGTTTCTAGGTTCAAAATTGAATTAATACAGTTATACAATATTGAACTCAGTATAAGCCCTGTAAGACAAAAAATTGGATGCATTTTTAACCTTTAAAAAGGATCTTCATTTCATTTTAGAATATATTGTTCCTTGCAGAAAGACTCATTGTTTTTGCTACTAACACTGAGATGTTGGCATTTGCATCTCTAATCGGTTGCACTTGGATCCTTGGCACCTGTGTAAGTCTATAAAGTCATCAGTTGGATTTCAATGGCATTGTTTATCACCTCTACTAATTAGCATGATGTATATTTCCATGCTTCCTCCTCAAATATAATACATTTTTAAAAAATTTGTTGGTTTGTGTGTGTATGTGTGTGTGTATCACACAGAACATCCCAAACCATCTCATTCGACTACACACCTACTTCCCAGATGGCACCCTCCCATAGCCTCTCTCCCCTGACTAGAACCCCTGTACTCTGATATCCCTGCTACTATCTGCTGTGTTGTCGGAACCCCCAGCCCTTCCCCACTACTTGCCCTTCTGGTGAATGTAGTCAGCCGACTAGAGGTCTTTGTTTTAGGAGGGTCAACTGTTCCTCATCCAGCAGTAATCAGTTGTCAATATTCCTTTAGATAAGATTGGAGTCTACTGTTCATTTTCCCAGTTCTATGCTGGGTTGCTATCTGGGAATCCCTTTGGCCACCCTGCCAACAACTCAAAAGAAGGTATCGTCTGTCTGGCATTGTTGCTTGTTATGTAACCTTTTACTATACTTAAGAAATTATATTGGCCCGTTTAATCTTTGGTTATACTTTCCTTTTGGGTGTTTAAAGCCATACAGTTGGCCCAGATACGCCAATTTATTTTTACTCTTAAGGTCGTTTGAGGATCATTCCTTAGGGGTCACATGGGCTTGGGAGGAGCCCCTGTCTCCTTACTTTTACCTGTTCCATCTATGTGAAGATAAGTCAAAGGTCCTGCTCGACCATGTGGATGGCTTCCCTGGGAAGCATGGAGGAAATGTTTCCTCTGTGTTGACCCTCCTCTTTGTAGACTGGACACTGGTTCAAGTCTGTCTGGTGGGGTCTCCACTGCCTCCTTGATCAAAAGGACAGGTGGCTCACCACAGTTACAGGACATTTTGAGGGATGCTCTGTAGTCCCCTGGAACTTAGTCAACCTAGGAGGACCAGGAGCCCAAACTGTCCTTTATGTCCCTCTGACCAAATTAGTATAGACCTCAAAGTATGGCTATTAAATATCCAAGAAGGTTAGTTCCACCAGCCTGGTATTTTGAAGTACCATGTGCTATGTAGATAAAGCTTGGGCAAAAGCTGTGAAGCCAGGACCTTTGACTTATCTTCACATAGATGGAAAGGAGCCAGGAGCTCCTCCCAAGCCCATGTGACCCCTGAGGAACAGATCCTCAAATGACCTTAAGAGTAAAAATAAATTGGTTTATTTGGGCCTAATGTATGGTCTTAAATAGCCAAAAGGAAAGTATAACCAAAGATTAAAGTGATCAGTATGTTTCTTTAAGAACTCAAGGGATTACACTTCCCAGACATTAGGCTTAAGTCCATATAAAATGTTATTTAGACAATTAGTTCTTGTTGATGATTTTGTTTCTAAGCAGAAAGTGCTGCTCAGATGTAAGATTTTAAATCTTGGTCTGCAAGACTGTAGTGCCCACCTGTAGCTAAGGGAGACAACCCACTATTGTTCTAAAAGGTGATTCTAGGATCCACATATGAGGGAGAAAAAATATCTCGATTCTTTTTCTGAGTCTGTGTTACTTAACTTATTATAACAGTTTCTAGTTTCATCCATTTGCCTGCAAATTTCATGATTTCATCTTTCTTTACTGCTGAGTAAAACTCC
>NW_008329320.1:2693559-2694041 GCF_000622305.1 Nannospalax galili
AATATTGTGCCAGTACCATCTTGTTTTTATGACTATAGCTCTGTTATACAGCTTAAAATCTGGTATAGTAATCCCTCCGGCATTGCTCTTAGTGCTCAGGATCATTTTGGCTATCCGAGGTCTTTTGTGCTTCCCTATGAATCTTAAGATGGTTTTTTACAATTCTGTGAAAAATGTCATGGGGATTTTGATTGCCATTGCATTGAATCCATAAATGACTTTTGGTTGCATGGTCATTTTCATAATATTAATTCTTCCAATCCATGAGCATGGGAGATCCTTCCATCTTCTGATGTCTTCCTCAATCTCTCTTTAAAGATTTAAAATTTTCATTGTAGAACTCTTTAATGTCTTTGGTCAGGTTTATTCCAAGATACTTTTTATTTTTTTTGCAGATATTGTGAATGGGAGTGTTTCCATGTGCTCTTTCTCTGATTGCTTGTTATTGGTATATAGAAAGGCAATAGACTTTTGTGGGTTAA
>NW_008329320.1:2695656-2702938 GCF_000622305.1 Nannospalax galili
TTGCCCCAGTATATGGTTGATTTTGGAGAAGTTTCCATGGGATGCTGAATAGAAAGTATGTCCTGTGGTGCTTGGTAGAATATTTGGTAGGTGTCTGTTAGGTCCATTTGATGTATGGGATTGTTTAATTCAGATGTCTCTCTGTTAACTCTCTGCCCTGTTGACCTATCTAATGGAGACAGTGGGCTATTGAGGTCCCCTACTATTAATGAGTTGGAATTAATCTGGGTCTTGTAGTATATTTTTTATGATGTTTGGTGTACCAGAGTTTGGTGAATATATGTTCATGATTGTAATATCTTCTTGATTGATTGTTCCTTTGATCAAAATGAAATAGCCCTCTTTGTCTTTTCTGGTTAGGATCAGAATGAAGTGGCCCTCTTTATCCCTTCTGATTAGTTTTAAAATCTATATTTCCAGATATTAGAATTGCTATGCCTGCTTTTTTCTTAGTACCATCTGCTTGGTATATTTTTTTCCATCCTTTCACTTTAAGATAGTGTCTGTCCATGAAAGTGAAATGAGTTTCTTGAAGACAACAAAAAGATGGGTTTTGTTTCTTAATCCATTCCCCTAGTCTGTGTCTTTTAACTGGAGAGTTCAGTCCATTAATATTTAAAGTTATTAACTAAAGATGAGTATTGAATCCTGTCATTTTTATTTCTGTTTACATTCTTGATACCTTGCAGACAACAAAAAGAGTGGGTCTTGTTTCTTAAGCCATTCACTTAATCTGTGTCTTTTGACTAGGGAGTTCAGTCTGTTTAAAGTTTATTAACGAAATGTTTAAAGTTATTAACAAAAGATGAGTATTGAATCCTGTCATTTTTATTTATGTTTATATTCTTGATATAGCTGTACTTTTCCAGAGTTATACCTTCTTTGAATTTCTTTCTGCAACCCCATGGGTATAGTTATTCCTTTCTTCAGCTCTTTGTATGGCTTCCAGAACTCTCTGAAGGGCTGGTTTTGTGGACATGAATTCCTTCAGCCTATTGATGTCATGAAAGATTTTTCTTTCCCCTTCGACTATAACAGACAAATTTTTCTGGGTATAGTAATCTGGGTTGGCATCTGTGGTCATTTAAAACTGGGAATGCTTTGGTCCCAGCTCTTCTGGCTTTCATAGTTTGCACTGAAAAGTCATCTGTAATCCTACTGGGTTTTCCTTTATATGTGACTTGTTGTTTCTCTTTTGCAGCTTTCAGTATTGTCTCTTTGTTTTTTATGTTTAATGTTTTTATTGTGATGTGCCATGGAGAGTTCCTTTTCTGGTCCTGTCTGTTTGGTGTTCTATATGCTTCTTGTATTTATGGGCATGTCTTTCTTTAATTTGGGGAAATTTTCTTCCACGATTCTGTTGAAGAGCTCATCCATGCCATTATCTTGGGATTCTTCTCCTTCCTGTTTGCTATGATTCGTAAATTTGGTCTTTTATGGTGTCACACAATTCCTGCATATTCCATTCTTGTGATTTCTTAAATTTTCATAATCTTTGCTTGAGTGGTCTAGTTCATCCACTTTATCTTCCAGTCTTGATACTCTGTTTTCCATTTTGTTCATTCTATTGGTGAGGCTTTCTCCTGTCATTTCTAATTGGCTTACTGAATGTTTCACTTCCTTCTTCATTTCAGCCTGAGTATTCTTTAATATTTCTAACTCTTTTCTGAAGATTTTCAGAAGTTTATCCCTATCTTCCTTCATTTCTTTGATTTCTCTTTTTGAGTGTTCTTTAAATTCACTGAATTCTTTTATCATGTTTATAATTGTTCTTTTGAATTCCATGTCTTATGTTATCTAGGGGGTTCTCATTGTACTCCTCTATTGTGTGAGACTCAAGCCTTCAAGTTTAGATCTGCTTCTTTTTGTGAGCTTTATGTGTCTTCGTGGTTTACTTTTTGGGCATGAAATGCTGGTTCCTCTAAGCTTCTGGTTCTCTTTTGATTTTATACTGGAGTGCCCAGATTGCTTTTGTCTTCAGGAGTTCCCACAGAGGCCCAATTCAGATGAGGATCAGGTATTCTCAGGCTTTCTCCTAAGGTCTGGATCCCTCCAGGAAAGATTTTGGCCTCAGGAATTTGGGGGTTGGACTGGCCTGGGAGCAGGACCCAGGAAAGATGCTGGTCTAGGGCAACTGGTGGCCCTGCCACCCAGAGATACAAAGGCAGATGGGGGCAGGAAGCGGCCCCAAGGGCTCCTAGGGACTGCACTGGGGAGCTGGGTTGGTCCCAGAGAGAGAGGCCTGCAGGTCGGAAAGAGGTCTGCTGGTCATGCAGACCCAGGGAAGCAGAGTGTATTTTTTAATCTATGCATTATCTTTTATCTTGCTATGATCAGAAATAAAAGGTGATAAGGAAAATATCTGTTACTATAATGTTATGAGATACAGTTTTTTTTTAATTTCTTGCAATGTTATGAGATACAGTTTTCTTAATTTCTTTCCAGCAAGTGTATTCCGCTTAGCATTAAATCTTGGATCGCTGATGCATGAGGCTAAAATAGAATAGAATGCCATGAGGAAAACATCAGGAAAATTCTTGACATTTGCCCTCTCATATTTTTGGTAATCATGTTGTGACATCAAATTTCAGTCTCACATTAGTGGAGAGAATCGTTTCAAGTTGACATTCTTCCTGTTCCACTGCTAGGAACTCCTGTCACATTACATGGTCTTCAGTTCTCATTATCCAACCTACAAAAATCTTCTGCTTTCAGCTTTTTGGTTTTTTCTCTTTCCCACCTGACTGGGAGATGTAGTAAGAACTCTTTTAATCTGAATCCTGTTGCTTTGCAGACTCTTAGTTGTCTTGAGATCAGACATGGAAATGACTTCCTACTTGGAAAGCTCCTTATAATCAAGTGAATATAAGTGTGCAAATTATCTCAAATTGAAAATCGTTCACAAATCATTCATCTTTTAGTAACTCTTTGGGATCTTTTTGTATTCCTGGTACAAACTTTTAAATTGACTAGATTCTCAATTACTACGCATTTATTTCCAGTCTTCAAGGGTCCTTGCCTTATTGTGATTTCTTCCCTTCATTGCTCTTCTCCTCTTATCCATTTCCCTTTTTAATATGCTCAGGGTCCCTTCTAACATATTTAATATATTCCACAAATAAATCTATATTCTTGAAAGAGGATACTTCTTGTGCATGAATCATTCTGATATTTAAATTATATAGTATTTTTTATTATCACAGAGTAGCATGGCTACATCTTCATACTAACATTAAATATAAAATGGCATCATAACATGCATGGTAACACTCTATCATCTTACTCATCCATTCTCTCGGGTATTGACACCTGAATTAGTTTTCTGCTACCAGCAACTTCCCTGATGAAGATTCTAATCTCAATTCCCTTATGGACTTATAGGAGCATTTCTCTGGATCAAAGATATATGTATGTTTTAAGGTTTTTATTAGTATATATTAATTCTATATAATAGCGGGCTTCACTATGCCATTTTCATGCGTGTATAAAATATATTTTGATCATACACACTCCCTGTTACCCTCTCTTACCCCTTCCCACTTCTGCTGATCCCCTTTCTTTTCCCAACTAATTCCCTTCTATTTTTATGTCCTTTTTATGACCCAGAGAGTTTCACTAGGGCTGTTTATAGGAGTATAGCAGAGAGGTTATTTACAGGACCATAGGTACCCTGCCGATGGCTACCCCACCGAAAAAAAGTTTGTCTCCCACTTCTAGCTACTATTAACTGCCTATAAGTCCTCAGGGAAGCATGGGATCTCAAAGCCTCTCCCCATTCCATGATGGGATGTTGAAGGGCCCAATCTTGTACAGGTCTTGTGCAGGTACGCACAGCTATGAGTTTAAGAGTACAGTGACCATGTCATGCCTAGAAGACGGTGTTCCACAACACTCTACCCCATCCTTTGACTTTTTGGATTCTTTCCATCCTCTCTTCCATGATAGACCCTGGGCCTTGGAGAAAGTGATGTAGGTGTTTCGTTTGTGGCTGAGCACTCAACAGTCTCTTATTCTCAGTGCTTTGACCAGTTATGGGTCTCTTCAGTTACCATTGCCCACTGGAAAAAGAAACTTCTCTGACCAAAAGTAACAATATAGCACTCATCTACAGGTATAAATTGTTCAGAAGGCCATTTTATGGACATATCATGTCCAGTTAACAAACAACAGCTATAGTGTCCCCCCTATAGGGTCTATAACCTCATCAACCATGAACTTTTGACCAGGTTTTCAGTACTAGATGTGAATTCCCTCCTATTGAACAGACGTTAACTCCAATCAGAAAGTGGCTGGTTACTCCAGATATATGTGATTTTATTTCACTTAGCATGAACCAATTACTCTGTAAAAGAGCATATTAATTTTTTTGGTCTTTTGATCATATCAATTTATACATCCCTCAGCTCTACATGAAGGCTTCCTTCAGGTTGAATTAGTGTCTTTCTGATACTTGTCCAAATTGTTTCCACTACCAAAGAGGAATGAAGTATTTTGCTGATATTCTTCCTAACTTCAGAATCATATTCTAGATGAAACGAAAATTTGAATTTATGTCCTGGATCTGACCTTTAATTGTCCTGAATTAGGTCACTTACCCCCTTCAGTTCAAACAAACACTATGGCTGAAAGAATTCTCTATAATAATTAATAGTTGATTTCCCTAAGTAAAACTCCAGGGTTGAAACCAAAAGCATGAATAAATGAATGATGAATAACCAAAAACAAGTGCTAACTGTTGAATATAACTGTCTCTCTGTACCCATGGGTGATTGGTTCCAGGATACTCCAAAATTGACAGAAAGTGATTTAGTTTTAGCATCTAACCTTCATATACCCATATGCTGTAAATCATCTCTAGATAATGTATAGTATATAAAAATGTGAATGTTATATAAATAGTCTTTATGATGTATTTTAGGGGATAATGATAAGGAGAAGTATATATATATATATGTTTAATAAAGGTATAATGTTTTTCTTAATATTTTTTATCTGTGGTTGGTAGAACCCACAGACACAGAAGCAGCAGGCAAAGAGTTCCAGCTGTATATGTTTAAAGCCACAGCTTGTAATTATGAGTACAACTGACCCATAATCTAACCCAAACCATAACTTCTCTGAGCAATATCCAAGGTATCTCCATTTTCTATTTATGCATAACAAACTACTACAATATTTAGTGTCTTAAAACAGCAACAATCGAGGTTGGAGATATGGCTCAGCAATTAAGAACACTGAACATTCTTGCAGAAGGCCCAGGTTCAAATCCCAACACCCACATGGCAGCTAACAACTGTCTGTAAACTCCAGGGGATCTGACAGCCTCTTCTATCCTCCGCAGGCATTGCATGACACGGGTACACTTACCTACATGCAGGCAATACATGCATACACATAAAAAAATAAAAATAATAAATAAAATATTTTTTTAACCAGCAACAATCTCCCAGCACTTGGGAGGCAGAGGCAGGTGGATCTCTGTGAATTCAAGGCCACCCTGGTCTACATAGTGAGTTCCAGGCCAGCTGGGGCTACAGGGAGACCCTGTCTCAAAAAGAAAAAAACAAAAACAGAAACAATCTATTACATTTTCTCTTGAGTCCACAGCAGGTAAGTTCAGTTGTCCAGTTCTTCTGGTATCCCCTCTAAGATCGCTAAAATGGCTAAAGTTATCTGTCAGTAAGTTCAAGATAGTTTTTCTCAACTGCGTGGAAGCTACTGGAACTGTTACCTGGATCATTTCAGCTCTCGGTCATGTAGCCTCTCCATCTGGTTAGCCTGGTTTTCTTACTTAGTGGCAGTACTCTAGCAAGGCAGTTTGAAGTTCACAAGTGCTTCTCAAGCCTCTGACATGATACTTGCTGATGTCTCACTGGCCACATGTTGAAGAGTCAAAGTTGGACGGTGCTAGGAACATGATCCATTGGAGATCATTAACATAACAATCTGCTATGCTATCCACAGCCCCTTGAACTCAGTGGTGAGTTCCACTGTGATGGTCAATCTAGGTTGGATGAGTTATTTGTATTATATAAAATGGATTGTTTGTAGTGTCTTGAAATTTGGTGCTTTTCTTTTGTTCTTTCCTGTTATATAGAAATGTCTTTTGAATCCATTGTTTCATTGTACCCAGGGAGTACAATGGGAGAGGATTTTGCCTATACACAAAATGTGGCTTGTTGAGGAATTCAGTGTGGTGGCGGGGATCACGTGCTAAGGACAAAATGAGAAGACACATGAGGAAACATAATTAGGACCACAAAGTGGTCTCTCCCCTTTACACTTGAACACTTTGTCAGACAAACATTGGACATCTGAATTACTAAGAGAAATAAATTCTCTTTATGGACCCAAGGGAGTCATCAGATAAGCCTTGAACCATTCTTCAAAAGATGGAAAACACTGAAATGAGAAAGCACAGAAACAAGAGAACAAAAGGCATTCCAAGTATGGTTTTCAGCATAAGCATGAGCTTTGCATCAATGTGGTATGCTGGTTGGACCAGGAGGAATGGGACTCATTAGGAGAAAGGGCTCATGTCGAAGAGTCATGAGAAGTTGGTTTCTATAGAAGATCAGGAAAAGAGTAGAGAAAGCATTTAATGGCATTTTAGAACTTGAATCTTTCTCTTGAAGTCACACAGAAGAATCTGAGATTTTTTTTTAAAAACAAAAGGATAATATGATGAAGCTAGTGATTTCTCATTACCAATTTAATATTGATGGATTTGGAGCTGAAGGAGTCTAAAAATAAGGAGCATCTTTAAGGGCTTTTTAAAATAATAGTCAAAATATGAAATAGTATCTTCCTAGGTGGACTAAGGGGACAGAAACAGAAATGGTGAACAGTAGAAGAGCACTAAAGACATTGATAGAAGTCATCAGGGCAAGATGACTAAGGAACCGGGACCAGTCATCAACAGCTTCAAAGTGTTCAATAATTTTGACACTGGTGTGGCTACTTGGGCTTTTTTTTTTCATAAAAACTAAGAAACTAAACGGGTACTATAGTGGCTGGAAAGATGGCTCAGAGGTTAAGAACATTGGCTGTTCTTGCAGAAGACAATCTGCAAGTTTGGGTTCGAATCCCAGCACCCACATGGCAGCTAACAACTGTCTGTAACTCTAATTCCAGGGGATCCAACAGCCTCTTCTGTCCTCCATGGGCATTGCACAACATGGGTGCACTTACGTACATGCAGGCAATACATGCATACACATAAAATAAAAATAATAAACAAAATTAAAAAAAAAAAAAAAGAGCAAGTCAGTTACCTTCTCGG
>NW_008329320.1:2703166-2714467 GCF_000622305.1 Nannospalax galili
ATATATAAGGTTAATTCAAAAAAAGGTACTATAGAAGTTATTACAGAAAACTTAAAGGAAAAGTTTCTGAGTGTTTGCATCAAGCACCATCACATATATCTGAAAATTATTCTAAGAAAATGGGATTTAACCTGAAAAATCCCTGTATCACTCAGATTCATAGATTATCATAATAGCCTTTATTTTTTATAGATGTATGAGGTGCTTTATAGAGCAAACCAAGTGGAACAGTTGGAATCATAAGCTCTGATAAATTAAATTTACTATCTTAGACTGGACCCTGAGGTTGAGAAAGTACCTTTGTGGGAAAGCTGGCAAAATCTGAATAAAGTCTAGAGGTTAGTTAACAGCAATGCACCAATGTTAATCTCATAGTTTCAGCAAATGTACCAAGTCAGATAGGATATTAACATTAGGGAATCTGAATACAGGAGCGCTCTGTATTATTCTGGCAACCCTTTTAAAATTAAAAGGTCATTTTAAAAGTTATTTTTATTGGGGCTGGAGAGATGGTTCTGCAGCTGAGAACACTGGCTGCTCCTGCAGAGGACCAAAGTTCAGTTTCCAGCACCCACATGGCCACTCCATCGGTAACTCCAGTTCCAGGGCGTCCTATACCTTCTTTTGGCCTTTGCAGGTATTGCATGCATGTGGTACACCTACATATATACAGGCAGAATACTCTTACACATAAAATAAAAATAATAAAATTGTTAATATTTTATTAGCATTTTGAGAATTTCATATAATGTATTTTGGTCACAGTCAGACCCCTCCCCATCTTCACCTCCACCTTACTACTCCCTGTTTGACTTTTGTATCCTCTATTATTATTTTGTAAGGTCTGTCTCAAAATGTACTTTGGTGGGGGTCCATCTCCTAGAGCCTGGCTAGCCTACCCAGCATCACACCCTTAAATTAAACTGACTCTCCCTCTCCCAAAAACTATTAGTTACAATAGTTCCTCAGCTAGGATGGGGCTTCTTTCTCACCTCCCTGCTCCATGCTGGGATTTTGTCTGGCTTGAGATTGCATAGGTCTTGGACATGCTGTCACTAGTGCTATGAGTATATATGAGTGACTGCCCCGCTGTTTGGAAAACACTTTCCCTGTAGTCATCCACCACCTCTAGTACTAAAATCTTTCTGCCACTTTTTCCACAATGATCTCAGTGCTGTGGGAAGAGAGAATGTCATGGGTCTCCATGTTAATCGCCATTTGATGCAAGGAGAAACTTCTATAGTTTGAGTTAAGAAATGCATTAATCTATGGGTATAACAATAAGTCATTAGGAATTGGTTCAATACTGTCCGTTTAACAGAATAATGGCAGCAGGTTCACCCACATAACCTGTGATCTGTCTAGCAATGGTTCCTAGGCCTGATAACAATGCCACGTATGGGCTCCCTTTTGTGAAGTGGGCCTTGAATCCAATCATAAAAGGTTAATTACTCCCATAACAATTATGCCACTGTTGCACCAATGGGCATACTTTGCCAGGCTAATTGTTATTATAGCTTGCAGAGTTCACATCTGGGAAGGACTGGTTGCATATATAGTACCTTTCAGCACTTTGAAAGCTACCCAAAAAAGATGAAGCTTTGAGGTTAGTAGCAGCTTGATTTCTCCTTGTTTGTTCTATGGCTCGTGTATGTAGTGTCTTCAGCTATAGGATCTTACCATCAAGTGCTGGCAGGTATCAAAGAAAAATGGCAATAGCCAGTATTGTTTAAGGGTCTGTGGGATGCCCCTTGGTCACTGGACCTGTTGTTAAAAGGTCATTTTTTTTAAATCATAGGTCTTCGAGTCAATCAGATCTCCATCATCCAGGACCTTTTGAACACTTTTTCCATATCTAAGAATTTCACATCATTTAAGTTTACACATCCCAGAAGGGAAGCCAGCAAGCAACTTTCTCAGTCTCTTCCTAAGTTAGAGTGTGATCATGTAACCAAACTCTACCAACAAGGAGCATAGATATGAGACTTTCTTTTGGAAATAACTGATGTGAATAAGTAGACATCATGTGAGATCTGCTCTGCTGGTGGTTGCCCCAGGGCATTCAAATGCTAGAAGGAGCAATGTGCTGTATAGCTACTTCCTCTGAATTCAAACATTTTCTCTTTGAGGAGGGAGGCTCATAAGTCTCAGGAAGCTTCTCTAGGGATGTAGCATCTATGAGTCATCTTCCATGCTGAGCTGGGCTTTTCAGTGATACCACTGCCTTTGAGTAACCCATGCTCCTATAAATACACAAACACATTGGTTCACCAACCTAGACTTGGATAGAATTGGTTTTGGGGTCTTGGTGTTTTAGTGGCAAGGATTGGACTTGGTCTTACTTGTTCAACTCTAAAGGTCATATACCTAAGAAGGCCAAAATAATGGATTTGGATTCAGCCAGCCAAGGTTGAACTTACCCAATATCAACTGTAACTCTCATACTGGAAAATAACTGATAGCTTCAATTTGCCTGTCAAAACAGCAGGCTCCCTGGCTCCATTACTATGCAGAATATCATGTACCTTCTGTGTTTTGAAAAATCATTGTCAAGGAGCTTTTCCATTTTAGTTACTTGTCTTTTTTATTTTCTATTACAAAATGTAAGTGCCTGGGTTTGTATTTCAATGAATATAATACCATGAGGTACTACCAGTGACTTCAGAAGAAAGGTCTCAGATCTGGGGGTGTAGCTTAGTGGTAGAATGCTTCCCTTGCAGGCACAAGGCCTTGGGTTTGATCCCTGACACCGAAAAGTAAAGAACAAAGGTCTCAATCAGTAGGACTTCCTATTTGAAAACAAACAAAAAACAAGAGTAGAGAGCTTGAAGAGATTATATATGGAATCCCAAGTGCATTATTAATCATTAAGAACGGGGAGAATTCAGTCACCCAACCTTTTCATGAATGAAGGACCTAGATAGTTAAGTAAATGTTCATTGCCTCCAAATGAAGACAAGCCAGGAATCAAGCCTTTGCTAGTCTGTCACTCTTACCACAGGCATCTCACTGCGCTAGTATACATAACGTTATTAAGGACTTTGAAGGTTTTCATTGCAAGTCTGAAATGTGTAAAATGATTATGATAGTTGAGCAACTGACTGAATCTTCTAAATTCAGCATTTTATCAAATAAGTCAGGTTTTTTTTTAATCTACTAAAAGTATTTTTCAGGAAAATATTTTTTAATACTTAGTCCCTTGAATTCTGTTGCTATGTGAGGTATCCTTTCTTAGCAATTCCTTGTTTTCCTGGAAGTTTCTGTGCTTCACTGTCTTGCTGTGAGCAGATGTTCTGTTTCTCAATAGGAGTGATTTCTGAACTCTCAGAGCTGCAGGGATCAAACACAGGATTTAGTTGGCACATCTCTTGTACATCCAGTTACTAGACTTTGGGAGAAAAAGAATCACATTGTGTAAAATTTACATTTGGGTGGCTGGGGACATATTTTCATCATTTAAAATCCAGAGAGGCTCTTATTTCATTCAGTTATTTAAAGATGATGAAACAAAATAATGTATTGTTTTCATCTTTTGAACAAGTAAAAATCACACAGACCCAGTTAAAAGCCAAGGAAAAAAAATAAATTGTAATACCCAAAGGACAGTCTCTATTATAGAAGAAAACATTGTCCACACAGTGCACAGAACCACAAGCTGGGGCCATCCAAGACCTCAGATGCATTCCAGCCCATGGTGGGTATTGCTGTACTCTGGAAGAGCATGCCAAGGACTGGCAAAGAGCTTCCAGCGTTTATGCTGAAGGACAAAAGGATAGTGTTCCAAAATGTCCCCAAGATTTGCTTCAATCATATATGGTAAGGTGACAGATTCAAAGACAAATGTGTCAGGAAGACTTCCTTACCTCTATTTTTCAAGAGAAGGGGACACAACACACTATAGAGACCCACACAGCAAACACCCCACCAGCCAGAAGGGTCAGAACAGAAAACCTAGCCTGGAGCGTGTGTTGCTGTTCCTGTGGAAAGGAATGGGAGAGGCAAGAGAAATAAGTTTGAGTGACTTTGGGATTGGGCAGTTGGAATAATTTCAGAGCACTCTGGGCTCTACGGGTGATCACTTTTTGTCGAGTACCTGGCCTGGCAGTGATTCGGGAAAGAATTAGATAAAGAATATGACTGAATATGGATGTTGGACTGGTTGATTTCAGTGTGAAAATTTTGCCTACATGAGAGTCATTTGTTATATCTTACAACATATCAAAGTACCGTAAAATCCTTAAGTAAACAAACATGATTAATACAAACAACAGACAAGTTGTTTTTAGGCAGGCAGTCAACCAAAAATCACAGTGATGCAACAATAATTTGGTGTTCATCAACTCTTACGAAAAACACAAGAGGTGTGATCGATGGATATTACATATGGTTCTGTCGTGGATATTGACAAATGCTGATGAGGCATGTCAGAGGATAAATCACCTAAATAACAGAATATCATTAATATAGGGAAATTTACATTATAAAGATGGAGTTATACCTTCTTCTTCCATCTGTGTGTGTGTGTGTGTGTGTGTGTGTGTGTGTGTGTGTGGTTTATAACTTCCTCTTTTAGGAAGTTGTCTTCAACAGTCACTTTCACTTCCGTCTCCCTTTGTCCTTTAGTAAGGCTGTGGCCCCTCCCCGTACTCCTGCCCACACTGATCAGGGACATCTTGTAACTGTGTAGAAGCACTCTCTTCCCTGACTGGGTTTTGTAGCTGATACCTAGCTAGTACCTGCGCCATCTGAGCTATGCTAAGTTTTAGCTCTTTTTATGGGCACAGAGGTGAGGAATGGCCCATATCAGTGAGCTTGCTATGACACAGAGATGATGAGTCCTGCCACCAGCAGAGAGGCAACTGCCACGTGTTCTCATTTAAAAGGCTTCTTCTGCTGTCAAGAAAGTTATAGAGAATGCACAGTTCCAAACTTCTTAGCCTTGTCCATGTCTACCCAGGTGTCCTATTCAAGCTCCCCCAGGGCTTCTATCCTAGCATAGTAAGTCTTGCAGTTTTGAGTGCTCACATGGCACTCTAATGCTTCCTCCTTGATCCATCAGCTGCACCAACACTGCATGAATGACAGAAGATGAACAATTCCTCCAAAGATGCTTGCTTGGAGGCCTTCTGCTTCCTTGAGTGTATTCTTTTTTTTTTTTTTTTTTTTTTTTTTTTTTTTTTTAAAAAAAAAAAAAAAAAAAGAGGACGATATCACTATGTAGACCAGGCTGGCCTCGAACTCACAAAGATCCACCTGCCTCTGCCTCCCAAGTGCTGGGATTAAAGGCATGTGCCACCATGCCCGGCTCCTTGAGTGTATTCTTAATTCTGTGTTCACAGCTTCACAATGAATACACACCAATAAAAAAATCTAAAGAGGGGCTGGAGAGATGGCTCAGTGGTTCAGAGCACTGTCTGCTCTTCCAGAGGACCCAGGTTCAATTCCACATGACAGCTAACAACCATCTGTCACTCCACTCTAGTTCCAGGGAATCCTCTTTTGGCCTTTACAGGCTTTGCAGGACACGGGTGCACTTACATACAGGCAGGCGAAACACTCATATACATTTTTAAAGATTTTAAGGTTAAAAGTAAAAAAGCCAGATAACTCCACAGTCTTCACAAACACTATTATCACTGCGGCAGCTAAGTCCCACAACCACATGACCTCCCAGGGATCTGCCCACCACCTGTAGTTCACTTTTTATTGCTTACAATTGTAATCTGAATAACCATGCTGCCACCACATGCCTGATGAGAGGCAAGGACAAGTAAGAGGTCTTCAGGTCACTAGGACATGCCTGTGAAGGGGATTTTTCTATTCTGTTTCCAACTCAGGTTAGCAATTATTCTCCGCCACACACTCGTACCTTGATGTCCTCCTCTCCACAGGTCCCAAAACAAGAGGACAACTGATCATGAGTGAATGCTCTGAAATTGTGTCAAAATAAACCTTTTCTCTCTGTAAATCAATTATCTCAGCTATTTGTTAGGTTGACAAAAAGCAGACTAATAGTGGCTGGAGAGATGGGTCAGCAGTTAAGAGCTCTGGCTGCTCTTGCAGAGGACCTGGGTTCTATTCCCAGTATCCACATGACAGCTAACAACTGTCCTAACTCCAGTTCCATGGGATCCGATGCCCTCTTCTGACCTCCACAGGCATTGCATGACATAGGTGAACTTACATACATGCAAGCAATACACTCATACATACAAAATTTTAAAATAATGATAATTTTTTAAAAAGCAGACTAATATACCCATACACACCCTCCCGAGTATTTTAATTCATCTCTTGTCGCTCATAACATTTAATACAAAATAATTGCTATGTGAACAATTGTTACTCTTTAGAGAATGATGATAAGAAAAGTCTGCATATACTGAGTATTGATGTAATTCTTCTTCCAAGTATTACCAGTTTGAAGTTGCCTGAATCTAAGAACATGGAACCCATCGATATGATAAGCTGCCTGTACTACTCCTATCACCAATATTATGAGGGAATCATGGGAAGTTGGAGCTTCAAGAGTTGAAGTGGCATATTCAAGGTTATACTAAGTTGGCGTTGGCCTCCAAACCAGCTCTATTTGATTCTTAAGCAACAGGTTCCACAGCCTCTTTTAATAGTGCTCACAGAACATAGTGAGATTGAGGGGTCCTTCAAAGGGCTACATATTTTTAAGGTTCCTTTTTTAATGTGTATTAGTGTTTTGCCTGCATGTATGTAAGTACACCACGTGTGTACTGGAAAGGCCAGAGAAAGGCATCTGATCCCCAAAACTGGAGTTGCAGACAGTTGTTAGCTGCCATATGGGTGCTGGGAACCAAACTCCCATCCTCTACAAGAGCAGCCAGTACACTTAACAGCTGAGCCATCTCTCCAGCCCCTCTGTTCTTATAACCTTATCCCCATATTATTTTGTTGACCCAAACTAGGTTCCCTAGCATCACTGGTCCTTTCTGCCAGACATCGTCTCTTAGTGACTCAATCAGTGTAACAGAAATCAACTCTTCCTAATAAGAAATAAAGAATTTGCTGAGATTCTTTAAAAAAAAGAGAGAGTGTGATCCACAGAACTAAAGCAACCGTTGATCAGCAAGCTTTGAAAGACAGAATCCAGGCAAAACTGGAGAACACGGCAGCAAAAACGAAGACAGGCTCCAGCACTGGGGTGAATCAGCTTCAACTATTTTCAGTTCTTGTGTCACTCTCCTTCGAGCCTCAAATTCCTGTGAGAGTCTAAGTGACACCATTTGGATGCCCTGTCCAGTCCTTACCCTGGGACAGGGACACGGGGGAAGGGGGACACTGTGATTGACAATTCACCAAGACTGCTTTCCAGAAAGGAAAACAGAGGGCTATAAACCAAGAGAAAGTTTTTTGGAGGGGTGCTGGGCAGGCAAATCCAGATGTTTGCTGCAGCAGCTTTAATGTGGCTGTGATCTGAGAAGCCAGGTTTATAAGATAGAAAATATAAAAAGAAAAAGAAAAAAGAAACCAAAAAATAAGATAGAAAATATTCAAAGGTCAAGATTATAACAACAATTTCTAAAGAAAAGGCCCAAAATGTTCAGAGCCCTGCTTTACAAATGGTCACATTTAATTAAAAAATAAATTAATTTAAAAGTTCTCACAGACCATCTACTGTTGTGTTAAATTATTTTTTTACTGCTACTTTATTTAGGTATATATAAACATAAAATGGGGTCAGGGAGAATGTAGCACTTGCATTTATAGCACTTATAGAACTTAAAGCCACAGTGAATTTTAAAATGCAATTCAAACAAAATGATAAAACCAGTATCACTCCAATTGCTTGCATAAGCTTAATTTGACAGGTGATATTTTTCTGAAACTGATCTGCTGCTGCTGATGCGAATGCAGAACAACTGCTACATTGCAAGTACTTTGGAGTTCAGCATCCCTCTGTTGCCGCATGGGCAGTGATGACTCAATTTTCCCACCAGTTTACCCCATCAATCCACTGGGAACCTTGCCAGAGAGGGCTATTATTCATTTGGTTCAAAAACTCTTTCTGCTCACCAATCTCTCTATTCTCATTAGCCCATGATAATTAGAGTGCTGTTATTTGATGTTGAACTGGAAACACAAAAGCAAACAAGGGCATAAAAATTCTCAGTGGAACTGTTATGAAAAGATCACCCATATGACTCATAACATGCTGGTATTTTATTTTTTAGATTGTTAGAAATATAGATGCAAACTGTACACAGTCTCAAGGAATTCATCAATGTGTGGCCCCTTAAGAGGAACCCTTTGAAAGGTATTAGAATCATTTGCTGCTATAAATTCCTAGTTTGGTATAAAATTTCTATATGCATTCAGATAGTACCTATGCCCTGGTGCTGTGCACACTGTTGTTACAGGAGCAAGAAAGGCCCTGAGGGCTTGAGTAGAGACCTAACATTCCAGTTTTTCCCTGTCAATCACCTGGCCACTCACCACCCTTAGGACAGCAGGGTTATCTTAAATTATGCTAAAGAGATGGGTAGAATAACTAGTGTGTTAACGAGGTGGTGACTTTTCCTGTCTGGAATCCCCACTCTATACTGCGGTTGCTAATAGGGCTCAGTCTTGAAACTTCCTAAGTCTCTGTAGGCTATGTAATATAACCCCTCTTTTTCTTCTTTTCTGAGCATGCTATCCCTAAACACTTCAGGCTGCCCCAGCCTTTAGGGTTTCTTTACTCTTCCTTTCTTTTTTTCAATGTATATTTTTATTGAATTTTTGTGCAGTTCATACATCTCAATCATATTTAGATCCCTCCCCTATCTGCAACTCTTCCCCAGTAGCTTACCCACAGAATTTCATACATTCTATCTTGTATGTTAAGAACTATCGAGTCAAGTTTGTGTCCCCAGATGTCGCTCTGTGTGAGTTCATCCACTGGAGCCTGGTCAGCCTATCTAGTGTCACTGCCTTAAAGATCAACTTTCCCTCACCCAGCAATGATCAGCTGTCAATAGTTCCTCAGCAAAGGTTGGGGCCCCCTTTCCCCAGCTCTATGCTGGTTTTTGTCTGATTGAGTTTGCATGGTCTTGTGCTTACTGTCACCATTGCTATAAGTTCATTTGAGCAAGTTCCCAGGAGCCTGGAAGACTGTGTTTCCTTATGGTCATGTGCCACTCCTGGTTCTTACAATTTTTCCACCCCCTCTTCTGATATGATCCCTGAGCCCGGGGTGGGTGAGGTTTAATATAAGAGTCCTATCCAGGGACATGTACTCTGTAGTCTCTTATTCTCTGCACTTTGGCCAGTTGTGGCCTTCTATGTTAATCACCCTATGTTGCATGAGGAAGCTTCTCTGCTGAGAGTTAGTATTCTGTCTACCCCCTATTCCATTATGTTCCTTGAGCCTAGGTATAGAAGTCAGTTTCCATAGTGTAGTGGTTATCACATCTGCTTTATTCTTTCTTTAAAGCTCCCCTCCACACCATGAGGCTTCTAGCTCACCATTGTCTAGCCTCCATGCCTGCTTTAAACAGTTTTTTAGTTCTCCCCTCCATTCTCTCCAGGCAGCTGCAGAGCTTTAACATGCCTGCCCTGGAGATCTTTGTTTTAAACTAATAAAACTGTCCTTAAGCTTCCGTTTGAGTCCATTTTTAAATTCTTTTATTAAGTAAACTAAGAACCCTAAGAGGGAACCCTGTTTTCCCTGTATCACTGTCATTTACAGAGGAAACACACCTGGCAGCCTCTTGAGAGTCACTATTGAGTGAGGCCTCCTGCTTCTGGGACTGTGTCCATTTGTGTTTTAGCTCCACTGACACGTGTGCATGTAAAATGGCTTCAATTCACTGTAAATGATAAGAAAAAAACAATGTAAACTGAGTTCACGGTACATGCTGGGATTTAGACTGTCCCTCTGGTTCTACAATATGTAATAGGGAAGTATAAACAAGTTAATAAAAAGCAATAATAATTTTCTAGCTATTCTTCTGAATAAATGCACATATGGAGACTTGTTCTTTCTTTTTTTAATATTTTTATTTATTGTTTTTATTTTATGTGTATGCGTGTATTGCCTGCATGTAGGTAAGTGCACCCGTGTCATGCAATGCCCACAGAGGACAGAAGAGGCTGTCAGATTCCCTGGAACTGGAGTTATGGACAGTTGTTAGCTGCCATGTGGGTGCTGCGATTCAAACCTGGGTCTTCTGCAAGAACAATCAGTGTTCTTAACCACTGAGCAATCTCTCTAGCCCCTGAATTGTTCTTTCTTAATTCAAAATATTTCTGAAGGCAAAGAGAAATTTTTCTTCATCTAAAAAGAGAAACTCAACATAACCAGATAGTTCATGTATTTCTTCAATGAGTACTAAATATGGTTCTAAACTCTAAGACTAAATTAAATGAATTGGGGCAGCTAGGAAAAAAGAACAGGAAACTGATTATTGAAAAGAAATGCTTTCATATAGGACATGAAGAAAAGCATTCTATAAGAATGTTTGGGGGGGAATTTTTTATTTATGTTTCTAAAACAGTCCGCAAAAGTTTCTTATCAACATGCTATGAATTATCTGGGTGCCTATCTATAGTCAACAATGAGAACTATTTTTTAACTATACACTTTCTAAATTTTTTATTTTTAAATTAGCTTCTGAGTAACAGGGGATTTTTCACACATGTTCATTTTGGTTGATTCCCCCAATTACCTCATCTCCTTGGCCCCATTTCCCCTGTACTTTTTCTCTTTTTCCCTTGGTGTTTTTGAGACAGGGTCTCCCTGTGGCCCCAGCTGGCCTGCCCCCTGTACCTTCTCATCTCAAGTATTCCTCCTTCCATTTTGTTCTGTCTTCCCCAGTCCTTCCCTTAAAATCTCTTTTTCTTCCAGTCTCACAGTGAGAACTACTTTGATTGTCACTGGTAGAATCGGTCTCTCTAGTTTACAAATATGCTTCCTTTATAAGTATAATGAAAACATGAACAAACAGTACTAGGAATGTTTCAGTGGAGAATATTCTCATATCATCCTTTAAGAAAAAGCCATCCTAGCTGGGGGTGGTGATGCACACCTTTAGTCCCAGCACTTGGGAGGCAGAGACAGATGGATTCCTAAGAAATAAGGCCAGCCTGGTCTACATAATGAGTTCCAGGGCAGCTGGGGCTACAGGGGGACCCTGTCTCAAAAAGACCAAAAAAAAAAAAAAATCTTGTGTAAGAAAATGTCCACTCTGTTATCAACAACCGACCTGCATCTTTCTTTTCCTATTTCCCCATATTTTTCAAATGTCATGCAGTATACATATATTAATTCATCAATCATATAAAGCAGGT
>NW_008329320.1:2714612-2729580 GCF_000622305.1 Nannospalax galili
AGGAAAAAGGGCCAGCCTGGTCAAAATAAGGAGTTCCAGGGCAGTGGGGGCTCCAGGGGGACCCTGTCTAAAAAAAAAAAAAAGGAAAGAAATAAAGACCATTTTGCACACACTAGTTCCAATGCCAAACTGATTCTGATTGGACGAATTAACCAAACTAATGTACTTGGTTTATGTAAACTGGCTTCACAGAAACCTCTTTGTAATGTTTAGTTTCATTTGACATAAAATATAATTATCCTTAACTTCCACAGTCAGAAATTCAAGAACTTTTTCCCTTTAATGGTAATACATTTAGAGTAAAAC
The DNA here is from genome assembly GCF_000622305.1 of Nannospalax galili. NCBI lineage: Eukaryota > Metazoa > Chordata > Mammalia > Rodentia > Spalacidae > Nannospalax > Nannospalax galili. Next base: position 2,714,919 of record NW_008329320.1, read on the forward strand.
ATTCTGTCAACATTTTATATCTCTGTGTGAAAACCCCCATGATGAAACTGGTCATACTGAAAGAATGTGAAGTTGGGCAAATCTGCATGCACCATTTAAAATGAGTTAATAATTGGGTTATAACAAAAAATTAGGTATTTCTCCATTATCTCTTGCTTTAAAATATAATCTTTGTAGTACCTTATATGAGAAAAATTAGAAAATTTGAGAACCATAAGAAAATTAAGCCTCTGTTGGTACAAGTATGGGGTAGAGGGAGAGTCCTGCAAAGCATGAACATATCATGGACTTAATTATCTAACTTCATAGAAGGCGCTTTATGAGTACCAGGTGATGGAATGAAATGAGTATGCTTTAAGCCCACCAAGTTGAGGGCTAAACAGAAGCCTTGCCACTTGCTGACTGTGTGATCTTGAGAACACCATCCCTGAACACTCAACTTCTGTTTCTTCATTTAGGTAAAGGCTTATTGTAGAAGTTAAAGGCCTTGGTCCATGTCTGACTCTCTAATTTACTCTGGAATTTTGTCTAGTCATACAGCTTCTTTGATCCGCCTATGTTATGGTGAAGATAAAGGTCAATGGTTTTCAACATGAACATCTTCTCTCATCCTAGAAGTATCTAGAAATGTATGGTCATTGTAAAACCTGAGGAAATCAGGGGTGCTAAGTACCTTATGATGGCATGGACAGTCCTTTCCAACAAAGAATCACCCATGCAGAAAATAATATAACTCTACTGAGAAACTAAATTAGACCTTCTCTTATCTTGTTTCCACTTTGACATTTTGTCGTTTTATTCTACAGCATTATTTCTTCTCCAACCATTGTGCAGAAGCCGGAAAATCCATGCAGCCTATACCAGCCACATAGAGTGGTGGTGTGCTGAGTGGGCTGTTAGGGTGGAATGGAGTTCTCAAGGAATGTCTAAGAGTGGGTGAGACAGAAGCTTCCCTGAAGCACCTACTAAGTAGTTCACTAGGAAAGTAAAGGGAACACGGTTCATAAACAGAATTACAGGGATATGGAGCAGGACTCTCCTGCTCGCTTCACAAAGCAGGTTGTGTAATATGCTCTATTTTCCCAACATTACAGATGATGAGATCTACTCATAGGTCCAAGGATTCCACTTAACCTACATTTAGGTGACCAGAATAAGATTTCAGGGTATGAGTGTGTGTGTGTGTGTGTGTGTGTGTGTGTGTGTGTGTGTGTGAACATGTATGTGTATATAAATCAAGGAAAAAGCACAACACAGAGAATATATTCTGCATCTTATTCTAAATCTCTTCCCACTTGTCTTTGATTGTCTGGCACAGTGCTCTCCAGATCACCTGGCATAGTGCTCCCCATCACCATCACTGCAGATTTCTGAATATGGTCATTTCTCAGCATCCAGATCCAGGTGACCTGATACCCCAGTAACAGAAGGAAGCTCTTCCTCTGGCTCAGATGAAAACCAACTTTCTCATACAACACTAACCCTATTCTGGGGTGAATGGTTGAGCCTGTGTACTCCTTTCAGGAGAAACTCCACCTTCCATATACAGATATATTGAATTATAGTATTATTCTTAGCCCACAAAGACATCAGCGCACATTTCTCTATCAATATGTTTACCAAATGGGTTATTCAGTCTTCAACCCATTTAGTCCTTAACAACTTAAGGTAAACCATAATCCCATCCAGGTCCCTTTACTCCAAGCAATGTTCCTTGGTACCATCTCTTCTTGGCATAAGGAAGGAAAGGCTGCATCCTGCATGTTTGTTCCTGGTCTAGGAACAAGGACATTCATGGACCTTGGGTCTTGGACAGTGTTGAGAGCTTGCCTTTGGTCTAAGACTGTGAAAACCTCCTCTGAAGGAAAGGCGGTTCTACCCTCATTAATAGTCCATATCTATAATTAAATAAATCACCCAGCTCATACCTCTCCATTCCAGAAGAGGGCCTTTGCTCCACTCCAGAAGAGGGCCTCTCCATTCCAGAAGAGGGCTAATGGTGACTGGTTCCCTAGCACAAAGAGACAGTCTACTATATAAACTAAAAGTCAGGTACCTGGAAGCTGAGGCTAGTCCAGATTTAGTTCATAAAGTGTCCTAGCATCTTGGGAAAAAGAGTCAAGATCACTCGTTACTCTAAAGCCAACATTCATTGTCTTGTTATGAACCAGATAAAATGCCATGCCTGAAAAACCAACAGTCATGCCAAGAAAAACAATAACTCTTTTGTCAAGGAATAAGCATGTATATAAATTCAGTCCATTCCTGATAAGTTCTAGAAGCAAACATTTGTCTAGAGAGATTAGAAAGGTTTGTTATTACAGGGTATCTATAACCATATAGTTCTTCTTCTTTCCATTCCCTTATCTTTTTGAACTTTTCTTTCCTTATGCTGGAGGAGAGGCTATGCCAAGGAACATTGCTTGAAGCAAAAGGACCTGGAGAGGATAATGGTTCACCCTATGAGGAGTTGCAGAGGGCTGAACAACCCATTTAGCAAACATGCTGATAGAGAAGAACATTGTGATGCCTTTGGGGGAGGTCTAAGAATAATATCACAAAACCTAAGGTTTCTAGACGAAACAGGACAAGGGCAGTGTCAGCATCAAGTGGAGACAGAGTTGTGATAGTCCAAAACAGTAAGTCAGGACTCAAGAAGAACATAGTGTTCACAGGTAGGGATATATCAGTGGCACTTAAGAGCGAAGTATGAAGAGGAAGAAGGTACCCAGTGATGGACTGGGGCAACAGTAAGAAGTTGTCTTCTTACTGTGGAGGGTCGGCCCACCTAGAGATATCTGCACCCTAGGAGTAAGGAGGGTACCTCTGTGGGGAAGGGATGGAAACTTGGTTACACACAGGGAAGTTGAACAGAGAAAAAGAATAAGTACACAGTGGAGGCCAACCTGTCATGCAGAGGAGAAGTACAGATATGGTAAAGAATGAGTGAGCCCAATGGTGTTAGATTAAAATTGGAGGTGTCCTGTGAAGACACGGTTTTTGATAAGTATATAGAAATAGAAATAGAAATGTATGTACATATACATAGACTGAGAAAGACGAGAGTCAGTTTACTAAAAGCAGCCCCACTCAACAGGAAGGAGCACACCTAATGCCCAGATCTTGAACTCTAAATGAAGAAAGAGGGAAAGGTGGGCATGGCTATCAAATGGCAACTGGAGGAACTTGTGATGATGAAAACATTCTGTGCCTTGCCTGTACCAGTGTCAGTATTCTAGCTGTGATGTTGTGGTATAATAATGCAAGATGTTGCTATCATGGGGAGTTGAACAATATGGAATCTCCCTATGATTTCTTATAGCTGAGTGCAAATCTACAATGATTTCAAAAGGCTAAATTTTTTTAAAAGAAAGGAACCAAAGACTGTGGGAGAAACCACTGATTCCAGAGATATGGCAGGGAAGGGATTAGGTAGACTGGGAGCATCATGAGCCAGAAAGCAAGAAATCCTTGAAGAACAGAGGACACAGTAAATGGACCCAGAAGCCTGCCTGAATGGGGACTATAATGGGAACAGTTTACTGAGATGAATAAGTCATAATAGATTACAAACCAAACATGTTCACATTGATAAAACAATAGATGGATTATAAGTTTAATGAAATACATGATATTCACATAGCTTCAAAGTCCCTCCCCACAAAAATACCTATTAAATACAGACAGAACAAGAGAAGTCTTGGGGAGGAGGTTCCTGTGCTGTACATGTATGCTTTCCATGTTTGTGATTATATTCATATCTCACCTAAAACATTAATTCAATTCTACTGATAATAGAATCAATGATCAATGAAAAAATAATTCAACAAAATGTTTCCAGCTTTCCTTGTAGCTCCTTCCTTCTGGAATTTGCTAATCTTAGCCAGTTGTCTGGAGGCATATTGAATAATAAATATAAGTCATTTCTGACAAAGTTACTTATGCCCTGCTTTACTGAGTTTCAAATTCCAGTTTTCTGGGAACTTTGACTTTCAAGCGACAAGATAAGATTGCATGTGGGTATTGCAGAAACCTTTGGGAGACATAGCTTGGCACTTAAGTTATTTGATTTCTACTTACGGGTGTTTCCAAGACCAGCTTGCAACATTCCTGTGCTACTGGAACATCTGTCAGGGAGATCATATTTGGAACCATTCATCAGTAAAAGAATGGTTAAAGAAAATGTGGTATATACACACAATGGAGTATTATCTAGCCATGAAATAAAATGAAATTCTGTCATTTACAGCCACATGGATAAGCCTTGGGAGACACTGTATTAAATGAAATAAGCCAGTCACAGAAAGACAATAAATACCACATATTCTCACTCATTTGTGAAGCTAAGTAAATTAATCTCATAGAAGTCAAGAACAGAATAGTGATTATTCAGAAAAGAATAAGGGGGTGAGAGTCATTGAAAGAGATTTCCAAGTACAAAAATGCGTGTAGATAGGAAAAATCATTTCTAGTGTTGTATAGGACTGTAGGGTAACTACAGTTAGCTAATTTATTGCATATTTCAAAATACCAACAAGAAAGGACTTTGTCCTCCAGAACAATAAATATAATTGTTTGAGAAAGACGCTGATTTTATCCAGTACACATTGCATATGTGTATGAAAATATCACAATGTGCTCATAAATATGTACAATCATCATAAGTGAATTAAAATTTTAATCTTATGAGTAACTATTGCAGAGCCCTTTGGGGTTGGGCAGGTTGTATCCTAAATTACATTCTTTGAGTGTTGTGTCCACTTAAAGAGGTGATGTTCAGATTTTGCACAGAGGAGCTATACAATCCAGCAACTCAAATATATTGTTTTTATTGTTGTAACGTAGTTGACATAAAAACTGCACCAGGTCTTTCTGTATCCGTTTCTGACTCAACTCCTCTAAGTCTCATGGTTTTTAACTATGAATTCTCCTACCTTGCAGGATGTCAGGCATTTCATCCTTGTAATTTTGGAAAACAAGAGAATCATGATACTAAAGAGTACACACACAAAGTACTGGGGGACTGAGCAAGAAAGGAGGGTTGAATTAAATTTCTGAATGCTGATTATTTTTAAATTTGCCTCTATTTTGTATAAGGTAGAATTGTAGAGTGATGAAGTTATATTCTTACATCATTTGTTGTTGGTTTGGGGGGGATTTGTTTGGTTTTTGTTTGGGGGGGTTAGATAGGGTCTCCCTGAAGTCCAGATGGCCTGGAACTCACTATGTAGACCAAGCTGTCCTCAGTCTCACAGAGATCTGCCTGCCCCTGCCTCCCAAGTGCTGGGACTAAAGGCGGCCAACATATCCTATTCCTTACACCATTTGCATATTCATATTTGCTATCCAATATTACCATACTTAAGACATAATTCTGTATGCATCATAAAATTATTTTTAAGATTTTATTTATTTTTACATTATGTGTATGAATGTTCTGCCTGAATGTATATAAGTATACCATGTGCATGCAATGCCTGTGGGGACCAGAAGAGGGTGTCAGATCCCCTGGGACTGGAGTTAGAGGAAGTTGTGAACCACCATTTGGGTGCTGGGAGCCAAACATCTGCCAGAGCAGTCAATGCTCCTAGCCACTGAGCCATCTCTTCAACCTCACATCATAAGATTTCAACTAACATACTTTTTTCCATCTAGTTGAACTGAGAAAATCAATGTCTATTGCACAAGTGCCTGGACGAAAATCCTGAAATGTTAGACTTCATCCTAATAAAGCAAGCTAAGGCTAATTAACAGAGAGAATTACTAGAGAGATTTTTAGTAAGAATGAGTACCAGTATGAAACCTCTTTTCAAGATGAATTTTACATAAAAGATAAGCACCTACTGACCAGCCAATTTAGGAAAACAAATAGTCAAGTTACTAATTTATTAATTATATAATAATTGAAAAACTTAAGTTTTATGGTATATCAGTTAAGTCAGTGGGGTACAGAGTTGAAACTGTAAGTCATAAGTTAGTTCTATGTAGTCCAACTCCATTATGTGATGAAAAAAAGTTAATGTTATGTTACAGCATGCTATCATTCCATTACTGTAATAAATATCTGATATACTTAGAAAAATAGAAGGTTTATTTTGGCTCACAGTTTCAAGATTTCAGGCCACAGTTTGTTTAGTCTGTTGCTTTTGTACTATAGCAAAGCAGTACCTCAGGGAAGAAGAAAGCCCTATGGGAGGAAGAAGAGGGGCCAGGGTCCCACATTGCCTTCAGAGACATATCCCAGTGACCTAAGTTCTCTATTAGGCAGCACTTCTTAAAGTTTCCAGTAGCATCAAGTTGAGGACCAAGCCTTTAACACGTGGGTCCTTGTAGAACAGTCCAGGACTAAAGTAGCATATAGAAAAAATATTTTGAAAAACAGTTCAAATAACTACAATATGCCTTGTGTCTTAACTTTAAATTATATTTATTTATTGGGAGGAGCATTGTGTGCCACTGCATGTGTGTGTGGAGGTCAGAGGACAACTTGGGGGGAGTCAGTTCTCTCCTTTCACCATATGGGTCCTGGGGATTGAACTCCATTAGTCAGACTTGACAGCAAGCACCTTTACCCATTGAACCATCTCACCAGCCCAATCCCCTAACTTTTTAATCAATTATTGCATTATTATTAAACTCTTCAAACTGTTCATAAAATGTCTAGCAAAGACCTGGCATCCACCACCTAGCTCTAACTGATAGCTAGTCACCATAGTCACTTCCATTTTCTTCTTTAAAAAAAAATGAGATTTATCAAAAGTCTATTGGCCTTCCTGTGGGTTTTCCCTCCGATCCCCTTCCTTGTGTCCAATAGAACCTACTCTTCTTTGGTTTTCTTCTATGTGTATGAGTGGTTTGTCTGCATGTATGGAAGTGCACCTATATGTGCAATGCCCATGGAGGCCAGAAGAGGGTGTTGGTCTTCCTGGAACTGAAGCAAGGGATAGTTGTTAGCTAGCTTGTAGGTGCTGGGAACCAAACACAGGTCCTCTGCAAGAGTGGCCAGTGCTCTTAAAAGATGAACCATCTCTTTCCAGCTCTGAGAACCCTCTCTTCTGAGATGGAATGTTTCTATCCCAGGCAGTTTCATACTTTCACCTTAAGTGCACATATTCATGAACAACATGCTTTTATAACAACATGCTTCTACAATGTTTCTAACAATAGCTTATAATTGTAACTATTTTTGTGTCGGCATGCAACTACTAACTCATATGTGTTTGTTATAGATTATATCAATAGTTTCATACTATTACTGAAGAAAATCTTTGCTGTCTGTGAGTTTCCATCATTTGAACAAGACAGTGGGGGATAGTCACATGCACGCTCTTGTAGCTCCACCTTGGATATTTTCCCAGTGAGATCCATTAGTCCCATGTTCATAAAGTCTGCATATTATAGGAGAGTTATGTGGCTATAGTTGAAAACCAGAAGTGGCTGGGATATCTTTTGCCTTCATAAACTGAGAGAACAAAGTTTGGAGAGGTCTCTCTTGGTAGATAGGCTGCCGATGTATGCAACAGTCTTATATAGCCCACCTCACTGGGTGTTATAGGTTGGATCTAGAATGTCTCCCAAAATCTCATGTGTTTAAGGCTCAGTTCCCAATGCAGCAGTGTTCAGAGATGGGGAAATGATTGCAGCATGAGGGCCTTGGTCTCATCATCTCATTAATGGATCAATCAGTGCATTCATAATGTAGGCTACTGGGAGGTGGAACATTTAGGAGCTGGGACCTAGTTGAAGGCAGTGGATCCTTTGGCCTTCCTGTGGGTTGTATCGTCTCTCTCCCCTTCCTTCTCCCTCTCCCTCCCTCCTCCTTCAGCTGTCATGAGGTGAGTCAGTCTTTTCTACCTTGATGTTCTGCCTCACCACAACCCCACTGTGTCAGGGCCAAATGGTCATAGAATGAAAACTCTGAAACTGTGAGCCAAAATAAACCTTTCCTCCTTTAAGTTGCTTTTCCTCAAGTGACAGAAAACTGACTAACAGAAACTTTGAAAATAGAAAATACCTTCTAATTCCATTTTCCTCCACAAAAAGAGCTAACAAATTCAGGAAATACAGCTCCCATCCTGTGGGTACCTAGACAAGTACTTATAAAACATGGAACAGACCAATGGAAAAATTGTGAAAATAATGTGACATATGTCAAACAGTTAAACCTATAACAGACTGATTACTACCCCTCCAAGGTCTCCACATCCTAATCTTTGAAGCCTTTACATATTTTCCATGGCAGAAATGACTTCATAGGTGTGATTAAAGACCTTGAGATGAGGTAATTATTCTGGAGTATCAGAGATGAGAGGATCAATGTAAATCACAAGAGTCCTCAAAAGGGCATCTCGATTATTTTTCTGTTACTCTGATACCCTGGCAAAAGCAGTCTAAGGAAGGAAGGGTTTATTTTGGTTCACATCCAAGATACAGTCCATCTTGACAGAGAGGTCATGGCAGTAGAAGCTTGAGGTAGCTGGTCACACTGCCTCTGTTGCTCAGCTAGATTTCTCTGCTTTGTTTAATTCAGGACCCCAACCCAGGGAATCATGGTAGCAAATCAAAGGGGTCTTCCCATCTCAATCTAATCAAAATAGCCCAGAGGCATTCCTAGAGACTTGTCTCTTTGGTGGCTCTAGATCCTGTCAGGTTGGTAATCAATATCACAGAGGGAGGTAGAGGATCAGAGTCATGGAGTAGAAAATGATGCCCTGCTGCCTTTGAAGATGGAGAAAGGAAGCACAAGCCAAGGCGGGCAAATGCATATAGAAGTTGGAAAGGATAAGGAAGAGTCACTCAGAAGGAATATAGCTTTTCTAGCACTTTGATGTTAGTCGGCTGAGACCCATTTTTCACATCTGACTTACAATTGTGAAATAATAAATTCATGTTGTTTAAGTCACTAAGTTTGTTTTGATTTTCTACAGCACCAGTAAAAACTAACAATCAAGGTGGGTGAGGATTTGCCTTATGGACAATCACAGGAGAGCTCACCACTCCTCACTGAAATGAAGGACAAAACTATCTCATAGGAAGTGTGAAGAAAGGGGACAAGCTGAGGAAGACAGGCCAGAGGCAGAGGCTGTGAACATCACAAGTGATTACTGCCTGCACCTATTATGTAATTTGAGAGCTCACTCCTGCAATCAGTCAACAGTGACCTTGCACATATGGGTGCAGTTGGTTGATGTAAATCAGTGTGTGTCGGAGAAGGTCATCTTCACTGCCTAGAATGGGAGAAAATGTGCTGACATCCTTGGCTCCCTCATCAACTCAATTCCATTTGGTTCACCTATGCCTCCTTATCTTGGAATCTGAGACATCTTCTCTGTCTCCCTATTCACATCTGAGTGCTGCTCCCTGACTTCTCTACACCTGGGACCCTGGACTTGAGGTTAAGCCAGAAGCTGATCAGGCAGGGGCTGATCGGTCAGCGGTACTTCCAGCCCCAGAGGGTTCCTCTAGACCTTGCTTTAGGCTGGATCTCTGCCTTGTGTGACTCCTCCCTATGCCCTCTCATCTAGATTTGACCTCTAGATGTTGACCTCTGGCCTGCTCCATGAATATGCCTCTGCTACAGGACAAATTGGATCTTGCTGCCCCTTTTCCTGATTTTTGTTTTGTGTGTCTTCTAGCTTATGCTGATATCTCAGGCCTAGACTTTGACATAGCAATCAAGTCTCATTTTAGCTCTCCGACTTGTTATTTAAAAGTTCTAGCTAGTTCTCACGCTTGTGCTCCCACATTGAAAGGAAGGTCTTTCTGTTCTAAAACCTGAATAGAATAGTAGACACAATAAATTACCAGCCTGCTGCTGTGCTAGAAACCATGCTGGTAGCTCTGAATACACCATTTGATTCTTTAAGATGCCAAGGTAGACAGCCAGGCACTATGGCACATGCCTATAATAATAGCACACTTGGAAAGCAGAAGTAAGTGGATCATGAGTTTCAAGACCTATCAAGGCACTGTTTAAAAAAACAAAATCCAACAAACAAAAAGATCCCAGGGCAGGTCAGCATTTAGAATACCAGGCCTCCTATTCTGGAAAACACACCTTCTCCCTCTTAGAGAGCTGCTCTCCGTAACCCAAAATCATGTCAATATAGTGGATGTGGCTAATACATACAGTCCCTCTCTCCCACAATAGAAATACATGAGTGAATATGATTAGAGTGCTCATCCCAACCCCAACCTGGCAACTGGCCCAAGATTGGACACTTGACCTCAAGTCAGGGTCTGATCAAAGTCCATCTCTAAAATGTTTAAATAGAAATTAGAGAAGGTGCTTTTATTGAAGGAAATGAGGGAGGAGGGGAAAGGAGTCAGGACTCTGATCTCACAAGATAAATCTGTTGAAGGGAATGAAATAGACCAAAGACACAAGAGACAGAGGGGAAATGAACTTTGACAATATTTAAAACCCTAGAGAAGCAGAAGGCGAATAGTTCCAAGTGTGGACTCAGAGTGAGACTGCTGAGTAACCTTGGCAAACTTACCGTGAGGAACCTGAGTTTCCTGTTTGCAAAGAGAAGGTAATAGTAGTATTTAGTAGTATTTAGCTCATGGAGATGAGTGAATGAAATAAATTTCATCTTGAATACTTCCTGGCACAGGGTCAGCTCACAATAAATATCAACAGGGTCTGAGGGATGGCTCAGGAAATAAAGATGATTGCTGCCAAGGCTAAAGACCTGAGTTCAATCCCCAGGACCCACATGGTGGAAAGAAAGGAATAACTCCCACAAGTTGCCTTCTGAGCTCTATGTACATGTCATGGCACATATGTGCCCACATACAAACATACTTTAAATAAATTAATGTAATAGATAATATTATAATGTGATAAATATAAGCTGTTGTAGTCATCCATGAGGCTATCTCTACCCTTGTCCTGCTTTTGATTCAGTTCCCAGAGCAAACAGCTTTCTTCCACTTTTTGCCTGCTCTAGTGGTTGGCCTGTCACTTGTGACCTGAAGAGTCCTGAGGGACATAGTTGTTGTTTGTCTAAATTCCTAAACACCATGAAATGCTCTACGAAAAAAAGTTTCCAAAGTTGGGCAAGTTTGGACAACATTTAGGTATTTACTGCAGTTTAATTTATATATTGTTCCCTCTTGAAAATCACATTGAAATTTAACATATAAAGGCTCTGAGAAGCCCTGCAATTAAAAAGCAGCAGAATTTTATTCAACATAGCAATTCTAAACAAATTATCTGCAATTGTCTTTCTTCTTGTGATCTCTTTTCTTATTCTACACAAGGAACTTTCCACAGTGGATATTTTGGTACATGAGTAGAACATCCAGATGAGAAAAGTGGAGATTCTTCTGGTTGCAGGTTGAATCCAGGTCTGTTGACTCTAAGCTATATGTTCTTTCAACATACACAAATACAGTTAATCACTGGTCATTTGAAAGGTATGTGCTGAGCACCCTGATTTTCAGTTTGCTTTTCCATTTTGTTTTATTATCCTTAAATTGGGTAATTGTCACAGTTCAAGCACTTGTCCTTGAAGACACACATCCACCCTACAAAAGTAAGTGACAGAATTAAAGGGTTTTTTGTGGGGAGTCCTTTGTTATTGTTTTGTTTTTGTTTGTCTTGCTTTTCTGGAATAGTTTGGAACAAATTATCTGAGACAAGCAATGGCCTCTGGCAAAAAACTGCAAGAAAAGTAGCTTTCCTTTTCTAATGAGCAGAACAAATGGAAAGAAACACTAGCTTGGAAAGTTTTCATCCTCATTCAATGTCAGATACCTTTGTTTTTATTTGTAGCATGGCCAAGTCACTCCCATGTCCCTCTGGGCCAAATACTAACTTCTGATTATCCAAAGCTGTGTGTCTTGAGCTATAGGTCAAATCTGGGCAGTGGGTACCATTATTATGAATATTATTATGGTTGCTATTGATTACTGGGTCTAAAGATTTGTCAGAGGGGACTTTTAGACCAAGAGAGAGACTTTGCTCGCTCTGGCAGTCTTACAATCTAAATTAGACTGAGTTGTATAACAGTATTAAGCATCTGATATGGGACTTGCCAAATTTCATGGCTTCAGGCTCACGGAATGTACATCCCTGTTCCAGGGAGGCTAAATATTTTTCCAAATCAGTAGATAAAACAAACTCCCTGACCTCAACTTACTTCCTGGCGCCAGGAGTCTTGAGTAGCTGATGAGGAGTGTCTGTCTGCTATCAAGTGACAGGACATATGCAGACTGGCTCCTGCGCTCAGGACCATGTGGTACCTGATCCCGTCTCCATCTTCGGAACTAAGATTTTGGCCACCACTTAAATATCTGAGTCCAGAAGGCAACAGGCCAAGGTTAGATACCATTAAACACCATTGAATCAGCCTTGAAGGACAACTGTGGCTTCTTAGTGCGTGAGGCAATATGCTGTGGGTAGAGGCCAGAGAAAGCTGGTATTCCCAGACACTGGGCAATAACATCACATCTGAAATAGAGAGAAGGCTGCACTACTGTCTTGGGACATACTACACACAGACTTTAGACCCTACAAAGCCAATCAAGCAGGGAGTTAATCCATGAAGGAGAACTTGAAGCTTCTCACTCAAGGGTTCATTGAGTGGACACCGTGACTCTTAGTGACATCTACTGACTGACTGCACTAGACATTGTCATCTTACACATAAGACAAAAACAAGCTAAGCCTTGATGACTCAAAGGAATGTCAAATGACAGGCTGTTTCCATGGGTGGTCTAAAAGATGGAATAAACCGACAGCAGAAGGGAAAAGGCAGAACATAGAAAGCATGACAGGGTGTGAGAGACAATAGACGTTAACTTCCTAACATGACAAAGTCCTACAGTCCTTCAGAAGACTGGGCACCATATTAGAACCTTCCTGTATTTGTAAACCCTCCAACAGTGTTCAGCTTGAGGTTTCCCTTTTCCAGGCAATTCCACCTGCCCTTTAGACTCCTCTGCATTTACACTGATAAGCGCAGGTAAGCTTTTCACACCACCTTCTCCTCCCCATTTCTCTGTGGATAAGGTACGTTTGACTAGGAAGCATGGGCTCATTTCTCAACGTTACTAAATCATCTGAACTCAGCTACTTTCCTTCAGCTCCTTCTCACTGAATCTGAGGATCTTCACAGGCATATTTTCCCCTCTCACATCCTACATGTCTGTGAACTACCCAGTAACTCTGGTTCTAAAACATACATATTTTATTCCAAACTATTTAAATCACACAACCACCCTTCTCCCTGAAACCACTAAGCTAAATCACCTGCAATGGTCCCTCAAGGAATACTCTCATCCTTGCACACCCTGACTGAAAATCCTCAGAAGACAAGGGGAAGGGGAAATCACTTGTCACATCTACATCCCCCAGAACCGGTGTGGTACCCTGTTCTGCACACAAGTGATCCTTGATGAAAGCCTACGGTAGAACGAATGATAGAGAGGCTGGATTTAGTTCCAGGACATCAATAGATTGAGGAAGTTTCCCTCATAGTTATCACTGTGCCCAATTACCCAAAATTGAAATTAGGGAAAACAAACACTTTCAAAGAAACACTGAGCACTGAGTCTGTCTCTCTGGGCTTTTCTATCATTGCCTGAAAACAGTAACAAAATAAAGCTTTCCTTTGAACATTTATTCCATCTCTACAAACTCTGTGATGGTTTGAACATAGCACAATGCAGGCACCAAGACTCCAAAGGGACAGGAACCCTATGATGGAAAGGTAATGGTGTCTTTGTGGTTTAATGGCACTCTCTTTTCTACAGCACAGCAGCATTTTGAGAAAGAGTTTAATTCTTGTATCAGAAACACCTTCTTGGTGCTTTATAGCAATATTCAATAAGCAACACATTTCTGTTCGTGAGTCTCAAATGTTTCATACATTAGCTGTAACACACTAGCTCCTTAGCTGAACATCAAAAGAAAACATGATAGCTATATTTCTGAATTTCAGCCTTGTAAAGATTAAGAATAAAAGTGTTTAATTCATCCCTATGTGTCAAGCTGGAGGCTCTTAGCAGAGGCCATGTGATGGTCACTCAGATAAATGTTGACTAATGCAATGAAATTTTAAAAACCCAGACTGTTGAAATATCTTGTGAAAACTGCAAGATCCTTTCACATTTGGATGAAATTTCCTGATGTTTGCCTCAGTTTAACTCAAGTTTCTCAATCTGCTTTTTTTTTTTTTTCAACATTCCTGGTATCATGTCAAAAAAAAATATAAAAACAGCAATTTAGAACAATCAGCAGGATATCTGAGTCATAACTAAGATATAACTCAGGAATTTAAAGTGCAAATAGATTTTTTTCTTGAACTATTTGAAGCAACAAATAAACACAATGTAATGATAAAGTTAAGAGACTTAAGCTTGAAGACGTAGCAATTTTTGTGGTGCTAAACAGATAAAATAAGTGCTTTCATTTTATTGCTTCTTTGTTTTCATTTTTGCTTTATTTTGAGACAGGATCTCCTGTAGCTCAGGGTGGCTTCACACTCTTTTTTTTTTTTTTTTTTTTTTTTTTAGAACTTTTTTTAAAGTTACAGTTTTAACAATATGCAAAATATTACAGTAATTCAGATTTTTTGGCATAATGATTACAGATTTGATAAATACATTTTATATCTCATAATAGCGATAAGGATTATATAAAATATAAAAGCTA
>NW_008329320.1:2734701-2735479 GCF_000622305.1 Nannospalax galili
CAAGGCTGCCCACTATCCCCACTTCTCTTTAACATAGTACTTGAAACTCTTGCAAGAGCAATAAGACAAGAGCAGGAAATTAAAGGCTTCACACTCTTATGTATGAGACTAGCCTGGAACACCTGATCCTTCTGCCTCCACCTCCCCAATGCTAGGATTACAGGCATGTATCGCTATGCCTGGTTTATGCAGTGCTGGGAGTCAGATCTGGGGCCTCCTGCATGCTAGGCATGCACTCTACCAACTGAGTTACATCCCCATCTCTAAAATAGATACTTTCTGTATATTGTTCTTTGATAATTGGAAAGTTGTCACTAACCCGCATAAGGCATACCAGGTGACTGAATTGGCTATGTAGTAAATTTGATTATGTAACAGCAAGATGGGGCTGGAGTTATTAAGTCTGTCCAAGTGGTGCACACCTAGCATGCTCAAAGTCCAGTACTATAAGAAAAAGATTTTTTTAATTATTTATTTAATAACCATATAATTAGAAGAAGCATTTCATTACAACAGCATTGACATATTCAATAAAAATTTCCAGAGCTAAGATGCATCTCTTTCAAAATTGGCTGTAAATTTTTAGGTTTATAGTTGAATTAATACAGTTATACAATATTGTACTCCATATAAACCCTATAAGACATAAAATTAAATGAAGTCTTAAACTTTAAAAAAGACCTCCATTTCATTATTAAAACAGTTTCATACAGAAAAATTCATTTTTAATACAATTAACACTAAGATGCTTGCACATATGTTTTTACTCTCTATATAT
>NW_008329320.1:2735616-2736880 GCF_000622305.1 Nannospalax galili
ATATCCCAAACCATCTTATTCAACTATACACCCACTTCCCAGAAGGCACCCTCCCATAGCCACCCTCCCCCTACTAGAGTCCTTATACGCTGATATCCCTGCTACTGTCTGCTGTGTTGTCAGCACCCTCAGCCATTCCCCACTACTTGCTGTTCTGGTGAATCTAGTCAGCCTATCTAGAGGTCTTTGTTTTAGGAGGGTCAGGTGTTCCTCATCTGGCAGTAATCAGTTGTCTATATTCCTTTGGATAAGATTGGGGTCTGCTGTTCATTTTCCCAATTCTATGCTGGGTTACTATCTGGGAATCCCTTTGGCCACCCTGGCCAACAACTCGAAAGAAGGTATCGCTTGTCTGGCATTGTTGCTGTTTATGTAGCCTTTAGCTATACATATGGACTCTTAGGAAATTATGTTGCCCATTTAATCTTTGGTTATACTTTCCTTTTGGGTGTTTAAGGCCATATAATTGGACCAGATAAACCGATTTATTTTTACTCTTAAGGTCGTTTGAGGATCTATTCCTCAGGGGTCACATGGGCTTGGGAGGAGCCCCTGGTTCCTTTCTTTTACTGGTTCCACCTATGTGAAGATAAGTCAAACATCCTGCTCGACCATGGTTGGCTTCACTTGGAACCATGGAGAAAGTGATTCCTCTGTGTTGACCCTCCTCTTTATAGACTGGACACTGGTTCAAGTCCATCTGGTGGGGTCTCCTCAGCCTCCTTGATCAAGAGGACAGGTGACCCACCACCATTATAGGACATTTCGAGAGATGCTCAGAGTTCCCCTGGAATTAGTCAACCTAGGACGGCAAGGAGCAAAAAGTGTCCTTTGCGTCCCTCTGACCAAATTAGTATAGACTTCAAAGTATGTCTGTTAAACACCCAAGAAGGTTAGTTCCACTGGTCTGGTATTTGTAATTACTGTGTGTCATGTAGATAAATCTTGGGCAAAGACCAGTTCTTCTCAGATAAACCTTACCTAGACATATATTTCTTGATCTGCTATGTATAATTTGTCAGTAGGTTGTAGGAGTAATATGGTTCTCTCTGGTTTTCAAAACTAGCTAGGCATTGTTTATCTTTCACATTTTCTCACCCCTCCATCATGTTTTCCCACTTCAGGTTCCCCCATTTCCCCCATGTCTCCCTCAATAATACCCTTCTCCTATGGTCCTACCTTTCTTGAGATCCTTCTTTCCCTTTATCCCCTAGGTTCCTTGTATACCCTTCCCTCCCCCTCCCTTAAACTAACCCAATTTTTA
>NW_008329320.1:2737173-2738616 GCF_000622305.1 Nannospalax galili
TCTGCAATAGGATGAGTTCTTTGGGTATATGCCAAGGAGTGGTATAACTGGGTCAAATGGTAGGTTCATTTGTAGTTTTTTAAGAGTTCTCCACACTGCTTTCCATAGGGGTTGGACCAGTCACAGCCCCACCAGCAGTGGATGAGTGTTTCCCTTTCCCTACATTCTCTCCAACATTTGATATCATTTGTTCTCTTGATCTTAGCCAGTCTGACTGGGGTAAGATGAAATCTTAAAGTGGTTTTAACTTGCATTTCCCTAATTATTAGTGATGTTGAACACCCTTTAAGATGTTTCATATTCATCTTTACTTCTTCTTCGAGAACACTCTGTTCTCTCCTTAGTCCATCTTTTAATTGGGTTGATTCTTGTCTTGGTTCTCTGTTTTTTTAGTTCGTTATAAATTCTGGTCATTACACCTCTGTCAAATGTGTCACGGGTGAAGATTTTCTCCCATTCTGTGGGTTTTCTGTTTGCTTCTTAGGTTGTCTCCTTTGATGTACAGAAGCTTTTTAGTTTAATGAGATCCCATTTGTTAATTCTTGCCCTTGTTTCCTGAGCAAATGATGTCCGGTTTAGAAAATTCTTTCCAACGCCTATATCTTGTACGTTTTTCCCAATGTTTTCTTCTAAGAGTTTCAGAGTTTCAGGCTTTACATTGAGGTCTTTTAGGCCTTTGGAATTGACTTTTGTGAAGGGTGAAAGATAGGGGTTTTGTTTCATTCTTCTACAAGTGGAGATCCAGTTTTGCCAGCACCTTTTGCTGAACATGCTGTCTTTCCTCCAGTTAATGTTCTTGGCCCCTTTGTCAAATATCAGGTGGCTGAAATTGCATTTGCTCTTATTCAGGTCTTCAACTTTGTTCCATTGGTCTATGGGTCTATTTTTGTGCCAGTACCATGTTGTTTGTAATGACTATACTTCTGTAATACAGCTTGAAATCTGGTATAGTAATCCCCCCTGTATTGCTCTTAGTGCTCAGGGTTGTTTTGGCTATCCAAGGTCTTTTGTGCTTCCATATGAATCTTATGATAGATTTTTCTAATTCTGTGAAAAATGTCATCGGGATTTTGATTGGCAGTGCATTGAATCTATATATGACTTTTGACAGGACATTTTCACAATATTAATTCTTCTAATCCATGAGCATGGGAGGTCCTTCCATCTTCTGATGTCTTCCTCAATCTCTTTCTTTAAAGATTTAAAATTTTCATTGTAGAGTTCTTTAATGTCTTTGGTCAGATTTATTCCGAGATATTTTATTTTATTTTTTGCAGCTATTGTGAATGGGAGTGTTTCCATATGCTCTTTCTCTGATGGCTTGCTATTGGTTTATAGAAAGGCTATAGACTTTTGTAGGTTAATTTTGTAACCTGCCACTTTACTGAATGTGTTAATAATTTCTAAGATTTTTCTGGTGGAATTTTGTCGTCTCTTAAATAT
>NW_008329320.1:2739151-2741408 GCF_000622305.1 Nannospalax galili
CTGTAAATCCATCTGGTCCTGGGCTTTTTTTAGTTGGGAAGTTTTATGTTACTGTTTCAATTTCTTTTTGTGTTATGGGTCTGTTTCAACTGTTAATCTCTTCTTGGTTTAGTTTTGATGGTTCTCATGCCTTTAGATATCTCTCCATTTCTTTTAGGTTTTCAAATTCAGTAGTATATAGGTTTTTTAAAGTATTCCCTTATAATGTTCTATATCTTTCTGGTGTCTGTTGTGATGTTTCCCCTTTCATCTCTGATTTTGTTGATTTGGAGGTGCTCTTTCTTTCTTTTGGTTAACTGGGCTAGCAGTCTGTCAATCTTGTTTATCTTTTCAAAGAACCAGCTCTTGGAATTGTTGATTCTTTGTATTGTTTTCTTTGTTTCAATTTCATTAATTTCTGCCCTGGTTTTTGTTATTTCTTCTTCTCTGCTGGGTTTGGGTTTCGTTTGCTCTTGC
The DNA here is from genome assembly GCF_000622305.1 of Nannospalax galili. Classification (NCBI taxonomy): domain Eukaryota; kingdom Metazoa; phylum Chordata; class Mammalia; order Rodentia; family Spalacidae; genus Nannospalax; species Nannospalax galili. The sequence goes on from NW_008329320.1 coordinate 2,739,608, forward strand.
TTTTCAAGTGTGTTGAGCAACGTTGTCATTCATTTGTGTTCTTTCCGATTTTTTGATGTAGGCACTTAGAGCTATAAACTTCCCTCTTAGAATGGCTTTCAGTGTGTCCCAGAGGTTTTGTCATGTTGTATTGTCCTTTTCATTTAATTGCAGGAATACTTTTATTTCTTTCTTAATTTCTCTTTTGACCCATTCATCATTCAGGAGTGTGTTGTTTAATCTCCATGTGTTCATGTGGTGATTAGGGCTTCTTCGGGTGTTGATTGTAAGCTTTATTGCATTGTGGTCTGATAGAATTCATGGAATTATTTCAATCTTTTTCTATTTGTTGAGGTTTGTTTTGTGCCCCAGTATATGGTCAGTTTTGGAGAAGGCTCCATGGGGTGCTGGTAGAAAGTATGTCCTTTGGTGCTTGGGTGGAATACTCGGTAGATGTTTTTAAGTCCATTTGATATATGGTATTGTTTAATTCAAATGTCTCTCTGTTAACTCTCTGCCCTGCTGACCTATCTAATGGAGGCAGTGGGGTATTGAAGTCCCCTTCTATCAATGAGTCGGGATTAATCTGGGTTTAAAGTCCTGTAGTATTGTTTGTATGAAGTTGGGTGCACCAGACTTTGGTGAATATATGTTCATGATTGTAATATCTTCTTGATTTATTGTTCCTTTGATCAGAATGAAGTGGCCCTCTTTATCTCTTCTGATTAGTTCTAGTTTAAAGTCTATTTTGTCAGATATTAGAATTGCTACGCCTGCTTTTTTCTTAGTGCCATTTGCTTGGTATATTTTTTTCCATCCTTTCACTTTAAGATAGTGTCTGTCCTTGAAAGTGAGATGAGTTTCTTACAGACAACAAAAAGATGGGTTTTTTTTTCTTAATCCATTCATGTAGTCTGTGTCTTTTGACTGAGGAGTTCAGTCCGTTAATATTTAAAGTTATTAATGAAAGATGGGTATTGAATCCTGTCATTTTTATTTCTGTTTACATTCTTGATATAGCTGTACCTTGCCACAGTTATACCTTCATTGGATTTCCTTCCGCAATCCCTTGAGTATTGTCATTCCTTTCTTCAGCTCTTTGCATTGCTTCCAGAACTCTCTGAAGGGCTGGTTTTGTGGACATGAATTCCTTCAGCCTATTTATGTCATGGAAGGTTTTTCTTTCCCCTTCAACTATAATAGACATTTTGGCTGGGTATAGTAATCTGGGTTGGCATCTGTGGTCATTTAAAACTGGGAATACTTTGGTCCAGGCTCTTCTGGCTTTCATAGTTTGCACTGAAAAGTCAGCTGTAATCCTAATGGGTTTTCCTTTATATGTAAGTTGTTGTTTCTCTTTTGCAGCTTTCAGAATTATCTCTTTGTTTTTGTATGTGTATTGTTTTTACTATGATGTGCCATGGAGAGTTTCTTTTCTGGTCCTGTCTGGTGTTCTATATACTTCTTGTATTTGTATGGGCATGTCTTTCTTTAATTTGGGGAAATTTTCTTCCACAATTCTATTGAAGATCTGGTCTATGCCATTATCTTGGGATTCTTCTTCCTGTTTGCCTATGATTCATATATTTGGTCTTTTATGGTGTCACACTATTCCTGTATATTCTATTCTTGTGATTTCTTAAATTTTTTGTAATCTTTGCTTGAGTGGTCCAGTTCGTCCACTTTATCTTCCAGTCTTGATACTCTGTTTTCCATTTCGTTCATCCTATTGGTGAGGCTTTCTCCTGTTGTTTCTAACTGACTTACTGACTGTTTCACTTCCATCTTCATTTCAGCCTGAGTATTCTTCAATATTTCTAAC
>NW_008329320.1:2741749-2747505 GCF_000622305.1 Nannospalax galili
GTATATTGGAATGACTGGATTGCTTTTGTCTTCAGGAGTTCCCACAGAGGCCCAATTCAGGTGAGGGTCAGATGTTTTCATTCTTTCCTCTAAGGTCTGGATCCCTCCAGGAACGATTTTGGCCTCAGGAATTTGGGGGTTGGACTGGCCTGGGAGCCTGGCCCAGGAAAGATGCTGGTCTAGGGCAGCTGGTGGCATGCCACCCTGAGATCCAAAGGCAGATGGGGCAGAAAGAGACCCTAAGGCCTCCTGGGGACTGCACTGAGGAGCTGGGTTGGTCTGGATGCAAAGGATCAGGAAGAGGAAAGGTCAGCCCCTGCATCCCAGAAAGAGGCTGGTTGGTGGTGCAGGCCCAGGGAATCAGAGGGAGGCAAGGGTGGGGCCAGGCCCAGAAGCAGTGCTCCTGGAGCCCAGAGAAGGCACTAAGTTGGTCTGGATAGAAAGGATGAGGAAGCAGTATTGGTTCCCCAGGTGTCTGGGGCCCCAAGACAAGGAATGGGGCAGGGCCCAAACTCTGAGGAGAGAAAAGCAGCAGAGATGGGAGGGTAAATGAGCCCGGGGGAGTCAAGGTGTGGAGGGCGCAATGGACTTACCCTGGAGACAGACCTGCGGTAGGAGAGAGGCCTGTGGAGGGTCCTGCATGCCCAGGGAAGCAGAGGGAGGTGAGAGCTGGTCCAGGCCCAGAAGCAGTGCTCCTGGGGCCCAGAGAAGGCACTATGCTGGTCTGGATGTAAAGGATCAGGAAGCACTATTGTTTCCCCAAGTGTCTGGGGCCCCAAGACAAGGAATGGGGCGGGGCCCAAACTCAGGAGAGAAAGGCTGTGGAAATGGGCAAGATTTTTTTTTTTTAAAGCTAAAACTAGGGCTGGAGAGATGACTCAGCAGTTAAGTGCACTAGCTACTCTTACAGAGGACCCAGGCTTCGTTTCCAGTGCCCACATGGTAGCTCACAACCATCTGTAACTCTAATTCCAGGAAATCCATTGCCTTATTCTGACCTCCATGGGTGCACTTACATACATGCAAATGACACGCTCATATACATAAAAATATGTTTTTAAAGTTGGGAGGGTGGTTTCCTGAATTCTCATATGATGGCAAGATGGCTAGTTATTCATCATGTTAAGCAGTGTCTCCATAATTCAGTCACTTTCTCCTCATATCTTCCTTTCAGTGAAATGTCAGCTGTTACTTTAATACACTTTCCTGAACTGTGATTTTGAAGCCTTGCAATGAAAATTTGAGGCACACTTAACAATTGTGTGCTTTGGAGCACAAAAATATTTTCCTGGGACTGGAGAGATGGCTCAGTGTTTAAGAGCACAGGCTGCTCTTGCGGAGGACCCAGCTTCAGTTCCCAGCACCCACATGACATCTAACAACCACTCGAGTTCCAGGGGACCCAGCACCCTCTTGCCTCCACAGCCATTGCATCCATGGGTACACCTGTACACGTGGACAAAGCACAAATACATAAAATAATAAATAAATATTTTCCTCTTCTTTGAGTGGACATTGGCTTAAGATCACTAGGGGGAATCATTACCTCAACTGAGGCTCCTTCATATTGGGGGGGTCTAGCTCTGTTCTATAGCATTCTAAATACATCGGAGAGGTGATTTTGATACTAAAAATTAATTTAGGGTGTCTTGTTGTTGATGTTTTGGTGGTCTTGTTTCATTTTTATTTGATTCATTTTGTTTTTCCCTCACCACAATGTTTTTATTTAATCTGCCCATTTCTAGAAATTCAGATCCAGGTTCTGGCTTCCTGAAGTTAACCTTTCTGTGCTTCCCTCATTTTCCACAAATTCCACAAAAACTGTTTTAGGTGAAGTGGTTTGATCCACAAAACATGAACTTTGGTGGCTCATTGGAGACATCAGGGTTCCAATGTGGTTGAAATGGGGAATATAATATAATAATTTATTATATAATATCGGTGCTTTTTAAATTCATTACAAATGGGGGGCGCTGAGAAGATGGCTCAGTCAGTAAAGGGCCTACAATAGAAGCATGAAGAACTGAGTTCAAATTTCCATGTAAAAAGGCTAGGCGTGATCACATATGTCTGTAACCCTAGCCGGGGGCAGGACAGAGATAGGAGGATCCCAGAGGTTCAATGGACAACCATTCTAGCCAATCATTGGGTGCCAGGTTCAGTGAGACCCTTTCTCAAAAACTAAGGTGTCAAACAATAGAGGAAGATATCCAATGTCAACCTCTATTCTCCATGCAAACATACATGTATGTGCACAGACACCCACATGTGCATGTATATGTATACAGACATGGATAACTTCATTACAAATGTTAAAACGAACAAAAAGTTAATCTTGACCCCTGGGCTGACATTTCCAAAAAGCAACCATTGACTATAGCTAAGTAGTATCACTGGGTCTGGAGAGATGGCTCAGCAGTTAAGAGCACTGACTGCTCTTGCAGAGGACCCAGGTTTGATTCCCAGCACCCACAACAACTGGCCATAATTCCAGTTCCAGGAGATCCAATGCCTTCTTCTGACCTCTGCAGGCACTGCACAACACAGGTGCACTTATGCACATGCGGCAAATACACCTATACACATAAAATAAAAATAATATTAAAAAAAAAGGAAAGGTATCATGTCTTCAAGTTGACCGGTCCCTCCTACAGTACACTCAGAGCCCTGTCACTTTCTTTCTTTCCCTGCCTAGATCATAGAAGCTCATAAATCTTTGACCTCTTACCTACATCAATATGTGACTTAGTTGATACAGGGATCACAAAGGCACCATGGCATATTATAGGGTTGCTATGCAGACCTGCACCATCCAATATGGTAGCCACTAGCCACATGTGCAGTTGAGCACTTGAGGTGAGACTAAACTACAAAATAGGATTTTCTTTTAAAAAAATACTTTTTTATTTATTTCTTCTTATTTTATGTGTATGAGTGTTTTGCCTACATGTAAGTACATCATGTGCATGCAATTCCTGTGAAGGCCAGAAAAGAACGTTGGATCCCCTGGAGCTGGAGTTGCAGATGATTGTTAGCTACCCTGTGAGTGCTGGGAACTGAACCCTGGTTCTCTACAAGGGCAGCCAGTGCTCTTAGCCACTGAGCCATCTCTCCAGCCCCCATAGGCTTCAAACTCTACCCATAGGATTTTCAATTCATTTTTGTTTAATGGTTAAATTAAAACCATAAATTTAAAATAACAGCATAATATTCTATTGTACAATTCCGGCTGAGACCAAGAGAGATTATAAAGCTGAAAGACTGTGTTAACCACTTGCAAATGCTGATCCACTCTTTTTTTTATATATATCAGAACAAGCATCTTAGTTTGGGGTACTTTTTTAGATGACTCCTCTAATCCACAAATACCTCCTCTCTTAATGAGCAGAAGTGGCTAGGCCAAACAACCCAAAGCCCCCCCACTCTCTCCCTCTATTTTACCCACAATGACCAGTGCATAATCACTAGGGAGCCATTTTTCACATTAATATTTCAGAGAAAACAAAAGTGACGACTCTTCGGACTTATGTTTTTAAAAAGGGCTTGCCATCTTGTCTTCAAACCACTTGTGACTGTGAAGGACACCTGTGAGAAAGCACAAAAAGTTCTGGGACATTTGATATGTTGGCTGTTCTTCACCTGACAGGCTAAGAAGTGCCAGTGAGTGCTCTGTGGGCCAGCCTAGAAAACAGAGGACACCCTTGAAAGAAGAGGATAAAGGACATGTCTATGGAGGAGGGATAGGTTGATATTAGGGCTTTTCTTGTGAGAACCTGGAGTCTAATTAGGACATCCATGAAAGGCAGGCACACACACCTACACACACACCTAGATACAGCTACAAAGGCAAAGGCCAGTGCTGAGCTAGAACCAATCAGAGACAGATTTCTTCAAACTCTACCCAGACAGGATTTCATGGTTTCCCAAAGTTGGGCAGCTCATGTACTTCTACCAAAATACTTTTCCTATTGTTCACTCTTCCTCCTAAAATATAACCAAAACCCCTTTTTGAAGATCTTTCTAGGTGAATATCAAACAAATTCCAACCAAGGACTTGAATGTGGGAATATGACTAGTCACATCACACAGTGAATTAGTTAACTTAGCTGTTTGTCTTCTATATCCTGATCTTGTGTTGGTTCAATGTCACAATTGTGAAAAAACAGCAGGCATTCAGTAGAGACTGTTTTCCGAGTACACAATCATTATGGTTTTCATTTTCAGTAGTTTTCAATAACTTACATGATATAATCAATACCCCATTACAAAATAGGCTTTGTATTATATTTCACCTAACAGTAGTCCAATGACGGTGTTCTGAGCATGTTTAAAGTCAGCTGGGTTAAGCTGACTTTGTTTGATAGGTTAATGTATTCAATTATATGTTAATATAAATTAAGGTGTTAAATGCATGTTCAGCTTACTCTAGGGTTTATTGGGCTACAACTCCATCATAAATTGAAAGGTAACTCTGTTGTCCCAAGCTCACCAAAAGAAAAAAGCAAGACTAATACCATACATAGCATCTACTATACACACTTACAGGTGATAAAACATTCATTTACTCCCTCAGTAGTTTTATCACTAATATCATCCTTTCCACAAATGAGAAAACCTGAGGTTCTGAGTTAAGCAGGTTGACAAAGGCCCCACTGTGAATGAGTAGCAGATCCAAGTCCAAAACCAACTCCAAATCTTTTATTTATGCCACAGTGAGGATGTTATAAAAATAACAGTGCACAAGAAAGCTATCCTCTTGTGAAAAAAGGGGGTTTATCTGAAAGCCAGCCCCACAATCATGCATTGAAGCTACTGAAATCCTAAGGCACTCTACAACTCACCGGTACTTTGAAAAGCAGATCTGATCCAAATAGTTGAAGTTGAGATTTGGCTTCCATGATAATGATTAGGCCCTCATATTGCAAACTAAATCTCTGAGACACATCTCCCCTTCCAGACTTCAGAGTGTCCCTGAAACTCAAGTACTGAGCACATAGTATTGAGTTGCATCGTCAGCAGTTTCATCCTTCCCTCTAGGCATCCCAACTGCTTGACAGAAAATTCAGGTGCAGCAAATCATCCTTAACACTTGATTCTCCTTGAGACACAAATCCCCATGCCAGGGAAGAAACCTACCCTCTGCAACTACTAGAAATTGTGCCATAAATTACGGCTTATTCTGAGGATTTCCATGAAATATTCTGACTCGAAGACTTGTGGGATATTGGACATTGAAGTTCTGTTGCCAGAGGAATTTGTAGAATTTTGATCTGTAGAAATAGAATTACAAAATTTTAACACTAACAGGAACCTTCAAAGTCCAGTGCTGCCAACAGCAGGCTGAATTTAAATCCTTACTGAGATGCTGTGTTAGGCAGCTCAATAAATATCATTATCTTCCAGAGTTCTATGGACAGAAGTTTGTCTGTTTGTTTGTTTGTTTGCTTGAGACAGGGTCTCCCTGTAGCCACAGTTGGTCTGGAACTCACTATGTAGACCAAGCTGGCCTTGGTCTCACAGAGATCTGCCTGCTTCTACCTCCACAAGCTCTGGGATTCAAGGCTATGGACAGAACTACTTTTTTAGAGCATTCTTCTAGAGAGCACTGCACTGGAATATAGTCTAGAATACAGTGCAAGTTCCTTATTTGTATTGGTAACTGCTGTTTCTCTAGTATTTTGAACAGTGCCTGGCATATAGTGGGCTGAAAAAGAAAGAAAGAAAGGAAGGAAGGAAGGAAGGAAGGAAGGAAGGAA
>NW_008329320.1:2747583-2758244 GCF_000622305.1 Nannospalax galili
GAGGGATGGAGGGAGGAAGGGGAGGAGAGGGCTGGTGCACTAGGTGAGCAACATCAGAAAAGGAGGTAAAGGAATGCTGAAAATCTGAACAGGAGAGCAAGTAGGGCATTTCTTCGGGTTCATCTTATCATCTCTTTAGCTCAATATTTCTCAAAGTAGTTGATTTCATAACAATCTCAATAAAGATCATTTGGATGATTAAATCTTACTGTCTTTCCCATCATTTTCCTTTTGGAAAATGAGTTGAATGATTTGGTGCCAAATAGCTCACCATTGTGAAAATTAATAGAACAATGTGAATTTTTTAGTTAACCATTAATTTCATTTTTATTTCTGATCTCTTAAGTAAAAAGCTCTGTTGATAATTTGCTAGAAATTAATTTTGATAAAGAACCTTTGACTCAACCAGTCTAGCACCAGAAGTTGAGTTGTTCAGAAACACAGCCTGGAGCTGTCATGTGGAAGGCCTAGTATTACCACCACTGCTGTAGCTCTGGTGGCAGTAATTGACACTGTGGACACCTCCCATAAGTATGGGATTCCTGCAGGTCTCCCAAGCTGCCCACCCATTTTGCATGATGCCCAAATGGATTACTACTAGCAAACTACTCTTTGGATAGGTCATTAAAATCTTCAGTGTGCCCAAGTATAGGGAGATCCTCAAAGCTAGCTGTAAGGGTCATGAAGACCCTGTGTGGCAAATAGCTTGGGTTCACTCCATGTCTAGAAATACTTTGGAATCATGCTCCTGTGACCAGAAAATCATTATGTAGAAAGAGGCAAATGGCATCTGGAGAAGATCCATGAGCACTTGGGAAATGATTTTTCTGTGAACTGTGTGCTGGGTTTCCTACAATTGTGACCTGATTCTGACCTGTGGGAGCTCAGATAGGGCTATCTCACCGCTGACCTACACAGCCAGTGGGAAGTGAAGATCAACAGTGCTCACACTCAAGCTGTTACACTGTCAGTGGGCCGCTACCATGGTACTTTAAAACCACACAGGCTGTATAACTGTGCCAGATATTCAATTACATCAAGAAGTTTGAGTCTGGTGCCTGTGATAACCTCATAAACAGTGGAAGGAGGAAGACAAGCAGTAAATGGAGGAGTAGAAGCCAGAGACACAGCAACTAAGTTTAAGATGTGGCCTGGGTCCCCTATATTTGTCTGCCCACCAGCACCATAGCCAGCTGCTTCTAGGATGCTTGAGTGCTAATTTGGACCTGTGATGATGCCTTAAGCAATATGCTATCACCCAAGTTGCTGCACAAGTTCAAAGACATTGTATGACATGTAACCCCATCTATCATAGGCAGCATCCTTGCTGTCTTATAAAAAGACAATAAGGTGGACCTGTGGAAGCAGTTAGTGGCCAGGATGTAAGTGCACATCAATGCTGTCAACAACAGCCAGGGTTCTGTGTTTAAAAGGCCCAGGGGAATAAGCAGTGACATCAGCTAGGGCTTGGCTCCCCATCTGTCAGTTGCAGGGCTGGCCTTTTCTGGGACAACTGACTCAACAAACGAGAAGAAAAGCTCTCAACTCCAAGAGTACTTTCCCGGGTATAGTTAAAATGTTTGTCTTAACATGACTCAATGTAGTTTGTAATTTACTGTCTACTGAAAGCATTCATGCCATGAAGAAGAAACTACAAATAACTTCAAGGGACCAGAAATATGGCTCAATGGGTAAAAGCACTTGCAAGTGCCATATGGTAGAAAGAGAGAACCAAGTTCTGCAAGTTGACCTCTGACCTCCACACACTCACTATGGTGTGGGCCCGCATATACACACGCATACAATAAATAAGATAAAAATGTCTTAAAGTCAAAAAGGACTTTGACTCAAAATAATGCTCATTTTATCATACTTAAAAAGGTAACAATTACATTTATTTAATAGCTTTTTAAAAATAATACTGAGTAATCAAAACAGAACTTATAAGATGAAATTATGGAGTAAACAAGCAGGTGGTATCTCCTTGTTATTCTAGCTTGTTCTTGATTAGGGTTTTCATTTGGTTTGATTTGATTGGAGTGTTAATACTTAAAAATTTTTACCCAAAGTCTGATTGTAGCTTTGCTACCACCTTCTGGCCAAAAAATGAACATCTTAAGATAGCTCATTAAAATGAGTTTTCACAATTTCACTTAAATTATAAATTCATTTCACTTCCATCTATCACTGCTAAAAATAAGATCTGTTAAAAGGCAAAGAGAGTAGAGGGAAACAAGGCCACAGGTTATCTCTCCTCCAAATACCTGAGAAAACTGAATTTTTTTAAAAAAAATATTTTATTTATTATTTTTATTTTATGTGTACGAGTGTTATGCGTGCATATAGGTAAGTGCACCTGGGTCGTGCAATGCCCTCGGAGGACAGAAGAGGCTGTCGGATCCTCTGGAACTGGAGTTAGGACAGTTGTTAGCTGCCATGTGGGTGCTGGGATTCAAACTCGGGTCTTCTACAGGAACAGTCAGTGTTCTTAACCGCTGAGCCATCTCTCCAGCCCCCAAAATTAAATTTTTAAACTGCTTTTAATACTTGGAATTAATAGTGGCAACAAAATAACAAAATGAAGGCCATGAATATAAACAGAAAATTCAGAAGGAAAGTGTTTAAGGAAAACCCCTCAGCAGTAAAATCCCTATCTGATAGGGTTTGAATATGATGTGTCTCCCTGAAAGGCTCAGGAGTTGAAGGCCTGCTCCCAGTTGGTGGTGCTGAGGTGACTGAATCATGAGGGTACTAACTCCATGAGGTTGAACCATCAATGAGCTCATACTGAATGGACTATTAGGAGCCTGATGGGAAGAAGTGGGTCACTAGGGGCAAACCCTCAAAGTTTATTGTTCCTGAAACTTCTGGAACAATAAACTAAAATCTTTCATCCTTTTGTTTTCTCAGCTGTTTTGTCACAGGGATGAAAGCCACCTAGCATACCAACTCAGCCTCTTCAGGAAAAAAAGCATTGCCTGAAATCCTTTAGGGCACTTGATCAATTCGGGGAAATGGACATGAAGCCCATTAAGGTAGGACATGCCCTTGGCGTGGTGGAGAGTCTAGGAGGTCATTTCAAGACTCAGAAGAAAATAAAAACTTGGTCCTAAAAGGGCTGACAGCCTACCACACCCTCCTCTCCACAAAGATCACGTACTGTTAGTGAACAGAAAACTGAAGGCAAAGCAATGCCTAGCTGTCAAGTTGTCATTCAAACTGAGAAAGAGAAATGGATGCTAAGCAAGATGGGAAAATATCGAGAATTTACCAACATTTTACAAAAGGAAGTAGGACATTTGCCCACATTAAATATGAACCGTATACAGAGAAGAGGCACAAGGGAATACTGAGCCAATGAGAAACGTGAAACAGTGTGGATGAATCTCACACTGAATCACCTAGCACAATGCTGAGTGAAATCACAAAGTCTGAAGCAAAGAATGTGTACTGTATCATTTTATTTGTGTATCTCAAAAGAAACCCACAGACAAAACTACACTGTGCTGTTAGAAGTCAGAGCACTGAATCATCTTGTGGGGACTCCACCAGAGCAGCTGGTGTCAGTTTCCAGTGAACAATACATCACCCTGCCCAACCCCTGACACTGTCACCCAAGGTCTTAGAGCCTTCTTACTGGCATTTCCATGGATATTTTCAATTCTTGGTGTATATGTGCATCAATTCTACAGATAAGATCTTTTCTTCTGATAATGATACAGGAGGAAATCATCTTACAGTTTAATATTAAAAAGGACACTGCTAGTACTGGAGAGATGGCTCAGTGGTTAAGAGCACTGGCTGCTCTTGAAGAGGACTTGGGTTCGAGTCCCAGCACCCACATGACAGCTAATAACTGTCCATAACTCCAGTTGCAGGGGAATTCAGTGCCCTCTTCTGACCCACGACATGGGTGCACTTACATACATGCAGGCAATACACTCATACACAAAAAATAAAAATAAATTTTCAAAAAAAAAGCAGGCTGAGCACAGCCCAGAGGGGCAAGCCAGTAAGCAGTCCTCTGTGGTCCATGTTTCAGTTCCTGCCTCCAGGTTCCTACCATGAGTTCCTGCCTGACTTCCCTGAGTGATGGGCTGTCACTCAGAAGGATAGGATGCAATAAACCCTTTCCTGCCTATGTTGGTTTTGGTCAGAGTATTTTATCACATCAGTCGAAAACAAACTAGAACAGGCTCATAAGTTGCCTGAGCTGTCCTTGAACTCACGTGGTAGCAGTACAATCAGGACTTGAACTTGTGATTCTCGCATCTCAGCGTCCCAAGTATCTGGAATTACAGGCCTGCTCCACTGGGCCTAGCCTTTTTAACTCAAGTATGGGGCTGGCAACATGGCTCAGAAGATAAAGGCACTTGTCACCAAACCTGATTACTTGAGTTCAATCCCCAGGACCAAAATAGTAGAAGAGAACCAACTCCCAAAGGTTGTCCTCTAACATCCGCATGCCCACCATGGCATGTACACATAAAAATAAATAACTAAATAATAACTCAAATATGAAGAATTAAAGGAATTTAAATTACTTTTAAAAATTAAGTCTTTTTAAACTATAAATTACTTAAAGTCCATGCCAGCAGAGTGGCTCCTCACTAACTCCCATATTTCTGTCACTGCTTGGCTGCTGGTCATTCTTTTCTGGCATCAAAGATAAACTTCATCTCCTGGATATTCTGGTCTCTCCTTTCCTGACCTACTCATCTCAGACAGAATTTTCCTCTATCTCTCCTCCTCCCCTCCTGAAATGCTGAATCAAAGCCCCAAACCGTACTACCATCTACTTGCCACATCTTTCTAGTTTGGTTACCCCAAATCCCACTCTGATTTTTTTTTTTTTTTGTAGAAACTTCCAATCCACTGGCATTGTCGTTTTCCAGAATCCAGCACCATCTTCCCTCCACTATGTACCATCTTCCTTCTTTCCCTACCTTATGCTCCTCATCCAGTACTTTATTGTAAACACTCAACTCCTGTTGTTTTCTCACCCTCTGTTCATCCCACCTGGGAAACTCCATACTGTTTAAACCCACTAGACACCCAAACACAGCCAAAAGCAAACACCCATGTGGGCTGTTCCCATTTAAAATCATAACACAAATGGGAGCTGACCAAGAGAGCACAAACACCACCAGGTAAGCCTTCCCTGTCGCCCCAGTGATGCAGGTCCACTGTTGAAGAAACTAAGTTCAGACTGTTTGCATCGGTGCTGTGGGAGACACTTCTTTGCTGGCATTCTTATATTGTCAGGAAAGGGAAAAGACTGACAAAATGTACTTTTCTTTTTCACTCTAGATAAATATATCACAATGTCATGACACTAACAGAAAAGAAAGCCTCTTCTAGAATGTAAAATCAAAAATTCCAAGGGCTGGGATGTGGCTACATTGGTAGAGTGCTCATCTAGCATACATAAAGCCTTGGGTTCTATCTCCAGAACCTCATAAAACCACGCTTGGGGATGCATGGCTACATACTCCTGCACTCCAGAGGTGGGGGCCAGACTATCAGGAGTTCAAGGTCATCCTCAGCTATATGACAGGTCTGAGGACAGCCTGAGGTTCATGAGGCCCTATCTCAAAAAACAAACAAAAAAAAAGTAGATATATACAATGTATTTTGATTGTTCTCAAAGGAAAAAAATATGTTCAAAAGACATGCAAAACTGGGACTAGCTATTAATGTTAATAATATAATCACTATTGTTTTATACACCTTTAGAAATCCACATAAATTTTCATTCTGTAAGTCAAGGTATTAAAGCCCACTAAAATATTTAAGAAACCAAATAAATAAATAGTATTAAAGCACTTTTATCACACTTGTCTTTGTTTTCATGCAACCAGTTTGGGGTTTGTGGGTTTGGGAGGTAAAAGGGTCAAGACAGGGGTCTCACTATATAGCCCAGGGTGGCCTCAAACTTGTTATCTGCCTGCCTCAGCCCCCAGTGCTGAGATAACCAGTTTTTGCTAACAACAGTTCTTGATACTGGTCTGCTCCAAGATCAAGTAGCAAATTCACAAAAGACTCTTGTAAAATAAGACATCCCTCACATCAGCACAGATCACTGTGTTACTGGTTCAAACGAATTAAGTACAAAAACTAGAAGTGGATGTCTAGAAACATTTACCACAATTTGACACAGATGCAACATAGAAGCTGGGGATTTGCCAGTGGGTGTTATGGCATCATATTGAGAAGTGAGCTGAGCAGAGAGACATTAGCAGCAGTTACAACATGCAAAATTTTGTTTGTTTGTTTTGCAAACTATAAGAATACAGGAGGAAGGGGTAGAGTGCTAACTGGGAAGTGTACTCTGACCACTATGCTGGCAAGCTATAGTCACACCTCCTCAGGAGTCAGTTACCCCTCCCACCCAATCAGTCCACTTTAGCTGCATGTGGGGGAGGTGCTAAGGACATATAAGCGGAGAATGCCAGGAGGCACCTCTCTCACCATTTTCTCGGGCTGTCAGGAAGTCACAGGATCTATATTTGAGTGTGAATTTCCAATGCAGCCATAAACAGAGGGCACCTGCTCCTCTGTAAATAAACCCCCACCCTATGCTCTGTTAAAAAAAAAAAAAAAACAAAGAAAGAAAGAAAATGATAAAAGAAAATGCTTGAATAGATAGAAAAGAGGGATCTGACTAGACCGAAAGTGGATGGACTTGTGCTGGGGAACATCTGGGGACACGGACTTGACACAGTGGGCTTTAACACCCAGGACAGAGTATATGGGTTCGGGGGGGGCAGTCTATGGGAGGGGCCTGGTGGGGATGGGGCTATAAAGATGATTCAGATTGTTTGAGATATTCTGTATGAAATACAACAAAATTTAGTAAAAGCAAATTTTTAAAAAGAATATATAAATATATAAATCTTGGAAAATATAAACATTCATTTTCATAACACTGTTTTAATGGTAATTGTCAGTCAATTTATTTTTTAATTTATGATTTTACACTACCAGCTAAGTTAGGAAAGTCATTTACATCGCTTGCTAATTTATCTTTTTAATTACTAATGTTCACTGTCCATAATCAAAATAGCAGAGAAAAGATTTTGACAGCTTGGATATTTCCCATTCACACAATCATCTATCTTTACTTTTCCATTTTATTTTACTTCAAACTTTTTGAGAAGAGGTGCAAGAATTGTTCAAAAAGTTTCCATATGCCTTTTATTCAGATTCATTCACTTTGTAAATGCTTTTTATTTGTTCACTTTCATTGTATGTGTATGAGTGTTTTGCCTACATGTGTGTCATATCAGTGCAGTGCCCACAGAGGCCAGCAGAGGGCATTAGGTCGCCTAGAACTAAGTTATTACACGGGTGCTAGGAACCAAACCTGAACAGCAAGTGCTTTTAACAACTGAGCCATCTCTCCAGCTCCAGATTCCTAACTTTTAAAAAAGTATTTTATTTATTATTTTTATTCTATGTGTATATTCTATGTGTATATTGCCTGCAACTGTTTAAGTGCACTCATGTAATGCAATGCCCTCAGAGGTCAGAAGAAAGCATCAGCTCCCTGGAACTGGACTTACAGACTATTGTTAGCCACCGTGTGGGGGTTGGGAATCAAACCTGGGTCCTCTGCAAGAGCAGTCAGTGCTTTTAACCACCGAGTCATCTCTCCAGCCCTAGATCCACTAACTTTTAATCTTATGCTTTTGACAAAAATATTTCTGAACCCAGTGTGATGGTGCATGCCTTTAATCCCATAACTGTTGGGAACCAGAGGCAAGCATATCACTGTGAGATTGAGGCCAACCTGGTCTACAAAGGCCAGCTGTGACTACAGGGAGACCCTGTCTCAAAAAGACAAAAAATAAAAATAAAAATAAAGCTGGGCGTGGTGGTACACACCTTTAATCCCAACACTTGGGAGGCAGAGGCAGGCAGATCTCTGAGTTCAAGGCCAGCCCGGTCTACATAATGAGTTCCAGGACAGCTGGGGCTACAGGGAGACCCTGTCTCAAAAAGACCAAAAATAAAAATAAGTATTTCTGAACCACTGAAAATCAATGCCCCTTTACAGCATTTGCCTTTTCGATTTTACCTGACAAACCCATTACCACTTTCATTGAGAAAGTGTCAGCTTAGTAATACATTACTGACACTGAAAAAAAAAAAAAAAAGGTGAATGAGATAAAAACTGATTCGTTGATGAAAAGAACATTTTCTACTGTCAGGTGTGGTGCTGCACTAGGGAGGTGAAGGCAAGTGGACCTCTGTGAGATCAAGGCCAGCTGGGCTACAGGGAGATCCTGTCTCAAAAACAAAAAGGAGGAAAGAAAAAAGAATATTCTCTGCCATGTAAGAATATAGAATCTGATAGTAACTTACTACAGTTGTGGGCTGAGATGCAACAGTTACTAAAGGGAGTTCTGTTAATGTCTGAACTTTTAAACTCTGAACCTAAAAAGTTTTGCGTCTCTGTTCAGCACAGAAGAAGCCAGGGCAGTCTGCATCCCAATTCCCTATTGGCAATTTGGGTAACCTCTTCAGAGGATGGTGTGATAAGAATAGGAGGTAGGAATTGTCTAGGCAGTTAGGGAAAAAAGACCCCAAAGAAAAGTAGCCAGTTTCTTGGCTAAAAGTCAAAATGTCCTTGGGCCTCTTAGCAACATACTCTGTTCCAAAGGCCAAAATGTCAAAAGCATTTGGAAGCTCTTATCTAATCCCAAAAAGATTTTAGAGCTACCTCTTCAGAGGGGGTAATGTTAGAGTAGCAAAAAGCCCCATTGAAAGAAAGAAAGGAAAGGAAAGGAAGGAAGGAAGGAAGGAAGGAAGGAAGGAAGGAAGGAAGGAAGGAAGGAAGGAAGTCAGAAAAAAGTGATGGGGAGATAATGGGAGGTGTTGGAGAGGAGGGAGTGGGCATGGATTTGATCAAAACACCTTATATGCATGTAATTCTCAATAAAGTTTTTTTTTTAAGTTAAACAAGCTGGGCATGGTGGTGCACACCTTTAATCCCAACACTTGGGAAGCAGAGGCAGGTGGATCTCTGTGAGTTCAAGGCCAGCCTGGTCTACATAATGAGTTCCAGGACACCTGCGGCTACAGGGAGACCCTGTCTCAAAAAGACCAAAAAAAAGTTAAACAAAAAAAAAAGTTGTTTCTTAGTTTGTTTCAGATTTATTTTTATTTTTTGCTTGAGGGTTGCCTGCATTTATATATGTGCACAACATGTATTCAATGCCCACAGAGACCAGAAGAGGTACACTGGATCCCCTGGAACTGGAGTTAAAGCATGTTGTTAGCTGCTATGGGGGTGCTTGGAACCAAACCCAGGTCTTCTGCAAGAGCGGCAAGTGCTCTTACCTGGTCCCTATTGTTTCTTAGTTTTTAAGGATTCGGTATTTACCTATATTCCTGATGGCTTCAGTATTTTCAAGTATTTTAATAATTTCATGCAAGATATTTTTCAGTGGCAAGTAAGAGCTAAGGATCAAAACAAGTTATCGCTTAGAAAGACAAAATTTATTACAGACTAAGATAACATTGACTATATAATTTAATAATTATAGAATTTGGGGATTTTATTGTTCATCAAAAATGATAACAGATCTAGAATTCATTTCTTTCATTATCAAAAGATCATTTTTATCTATAGGAATGCAAACAAGTTGTTAAAAATTGACTTTAAGAGGATTGAAGATAAGTTATGGAAAGTGCAGCCAACTTGCTTTATTCTATATAAAAGCTAAAAATTAGGGGCTGGAGAGATGGCTCAGCAGTTAAAAGCACTGACTGCTCTTGCAGAGGACCTGGGTTCAATTCCCAACATCCACATGGTGGCTAACAACTATCTGTAACTCCAGTTCCAGGGAATCCAGTGCCTTCTTCTGACCTCCGTGGGCATTGCGCACAGGTGCACAGGTGCGCTTACACACATACAGACAATACACTCATACACATAAAAAATAATAATAATAATAGTAAATTTTTTAAAAAGCTAAAAATTAATATCCTATTTTCTAAGATTGCTTTAAAGAATTTTCAACTCCCACTAACCTATCCTACAAGCGGATTTCTCTACTACATAGTTATCATTAAAAAACAGAAAGTTAGGGGCTGGAGAGATGGCTCAGTGGTTGAGAACAATGATTGTTCTTCCAGAAGACCTGGGTTCGAATCCCAGCACCCACATGGCAGCTAACTCCAGTCCCAGGGAATCCGACAGCCTCTTCTGACCTCCGCGGGCATTGTACAACACGGGTGCACTCACCTACATGCGGGCATACATGAATACACACAAAATAAAAATAATAAATAAAATATTTTAAAATAAATAAATAAAAATTAAAAACAGAAAGTTATATTTTATCCCGTGAGTAACACTGTCATCAATTTAATCTAGATTAGAAAAAAAAATTTTTTTTCAGTTTTTGTGAGGTCTTGCTCTGCAGCTCAGGTTAGCCTGGAACTCACTATGTAACCCAGGCTTGCCTCAAACTCAAGATCATCCTACCTCAACTTCCTAAATGCTGGAGTACAGGTATGTGCCACCACACTCAGCTAAATTAGATAAATTTTAATGAGAAATAAGTTCATTGATTACAATAAAACAAGAACTATGTAAATGGTATTTGATCAAAACTATATTTGATCATTTACTATTTGGAAGTGGCCATTAC
>NW_008329320.1:2758292-2776443 GCF_000622305.1 Nannospalax galili
TGTACAGTTACCCTGTCTTTTTTATACCAATTACATCTATTAAAATGTTACTGTTTGCTGAATTTAATAATCAAGAATTATACTTTTATGCTGTATTTGTTTTTCATATAACTTTTTAGCTGATTTTTGTTTTATTTTACAAAAGTGTTGGTCCATAGCTGATTGGAAATAACTAATCTTTCACTACAGATAATTTGACTATAGTCACCGTTCCATTCTCTTGACAGCCACAAGGTGGTGCCCAAGGACCTTCTTCCTGACTGCATGACCCTTGAAATGACATTTCCTCCTGGGAAATATATGACAAACTTTTGCAACGTAGACTGGCTGAACTATCAGACCTTTCCTTTCTATCATACTTAATTACAAATGAAGCTATGTATTTTCAGGTAAGAATTCATATATTTTGCAAATTGTTAGAAGCCTTTCCAAATGAAATACATCCAAACACCAAAGTTGTTACAACTATTTTTATCAAGATTTGTGAGAGCCCTTTGTTCAGTAATAGAGATGAGAGCCAATTACATCCAGGCCAGATTGCAAAGGAAGTCTGCAAAGCGGCTTTTCTGGGCCTACATCTCCTAGAACCAGGAGAGAAGTAAAATGGCAGAATAGAATCTGAAAAAATAATCTAGCCAAAATCACCTCAAGAGGCCAGATGCCTTGCATGTAGCTCCAGGAGTATGAAATCCACAGCCAAACTTTGCCCACACACAGTATTAATAATACATCTTGCTGCTCCTGGGGAGCCACTCAGAGGGGACGCCTACATTTAAAGATCTGTTGAATGCTACTGAAAAGCACAAGTGAAGAGTCAAAGCTTTCCAGTCACAGACATGAGAATCCAATCCTGAGGAGGCTCTGCCTTAGCTACTCCCTAAGTGCAAGTTAGCCCAAGAACCTCACTCTTCAGTCTCTGCAAAGAGTGAGAACAAACACCTCCTCATTGCCAATACTTTATAAATCACCAAGACCTTTAGCCTCCAATAGATTCTTCCTCTGTGAAAGTCTCTCGCATCAGTGGGGCAGAGAGCAGAAAGATGAAACCTGCCTATGATGTAACATCATCTCATGTATCAAGCTTTCCAGTCAGGCACCTGGGAAGGGGGTCTGGTTTCCAACTCTGGCCACATTTCAAGTTTGCTAAGATGCAGAAACTTCCGCATTTCACTAACTCTTTTCTCAGGCCATCTGGTAACTGTGTTTGTTGATCTAGATTAAACATGGTAGGGACATCCACTCTCTCAAGGAAAAATGTAGAATGGCAGCCACAGGTAATCGCTGATTCCTAGAAACAGGTACAGCCAGTGCAGGTGAGTGCCAGTGCTCTCAAGTTCTTCTGCAGGAGAGGGATGCCACGTTATGGCCCTGCCTGAACAAGAGTGCCTGACCCCTGGGGTCAGTTAAAACTAGGAGTGAGCCCAATCCGTTCTGAGAACTTGTTCTTTCTGAGTTCTCCCAGAACTGTTTGCCCCAACAAAGACCTTGCTCTGCATTTTTTTAAACAGTACATCCAGAACGACATGAGAAAGAAATGAGGAGCTTTGTCTTATCAAAGAGGAATTACTTCTTTCTGACCCAGAGCAGAAGACAAAACCACAAACAGATGTTATCAGTCTAACCCCACCTGTTGTTTGCAACACAAATGGGATAATCATTGCTTGCAATGATATTTGCTGATTTTAATGCTTGATATTTTCACAACTCACACACACATTATTCTGGATCAGGGGCAATGAAGGATCGTGAAGGATTAAAGCTTTATGTTTATTTTACAAAAGGAGTCAAGGCCTACTAAGCTTGTTTGCATTGTAAAGAAGCTGAGAGAGTGACCCAGCAAAGTCATTCCTACACTCTTCCTGGTGGTCTTCATTCTCTTTGGTATCAAGACAATACAAAGAGCTTACAGCTCTTTGGAACAAAGAATAGTTACAGTTTGCCTATTAAACTGGTGGGTCTGTCTCTGAGGAACTCTCCTGCTGTGGTTGTTATATTATCAGTCTGGGGTAAAGTTGGGTTCATTTTCTCAGCCAATTAAAGAATTAAAAGGCAGGAAAAAAATCTCAGACCAGCAGATAGCAACAGGCAAACAAACTTTTGCTGAAAAATAATCACATCCATACACATAAAGAATCTCACATACATACACACACTTGGAGCATTAAAGACACACTTAGAGACAAGTGGAGAGGGGACCTGGAAACTGAGAATCCAACATCCTTCAGGGATGATCTGAGTTTTAAAAGTTTTAGTGGATTTAATTTAAAGTTTAGTGGATTAATTTTGGATTTGTCAACTTAAACAAAGAAGAGAAGGCTAATAGGTCACATTTCTACACTGAGATATCCAGGGTTTCATGACTCTAAACAGGGTCAGTTGAAGAGACTCCATTGGAGTTAAAAATAAGGCCTGCCTGACAGGGATCAAGAAGCAGGAACTGTACAATCTTTAATACTTCTCATTGGCACTGTTTGCTTATTAGGGATCTAGCCCCTTACACTTCTTTCTTTGAATTTACTAGTTGATGATTTTAGTCTTTATTTCTGGTCATGGCTAAGACTATTTTTAGAGGCCTTATGAGGGTAAGAAAGATCAAACACAGTAAAAATAGCTAGTCAAAGTTGAAGACACACTTATCTTCCTATGACTTTAATCTAGAGGCCCAGACAACCATTTTAATATCTGTCTATAATTTGATAATCTTATTTGTCCAATAACAATCAAATTCCCAATTTAAAAAACACACAAATTAAGCCAACTCATTAATGCTTCATTAAGATGGATTAGTTGCAAACATGGGTAAAGGCTTGAGTATATTAAAGAGTACCCTGAGATAACACTAAGAAAGGAAGAAACTACCTCTCAGCCAAGGAGAGGGAAGAGTAAGAGAGTAAGAAGGAACAGTTACATCAACTAAAAGAAATTGACCAAAAGGAAGATATTCCCTTGAGCATAATGGTAATAAGAAGCAGCCAGCCTGATGCTCCCACCTCACCATGCTCTTAACTTACCAAGGACCCAATCCAACAAGATACTAGAGAACAGGGTTCAGTGATGTAATCCATACGTATGTAGCCTCCCAGGGCGGAGAAGAAGTTAATAATAGGTCTAGAGTAATAGATGGGGGAGGGGTGTGTGTGTACATGTCACCATCTAAGCCTTTCTGCCTTTAGAATCCTCTAGTGATGAGGTGGTTTACTGGGAATTTGAACAGAAAGCCTCATACAGGTTTAGTCAAGTGCTCTACTACTGAACAACACCCCTAGTCCTGTTTTCCCTTTTTTTTTTTTTTTTTTTTTTGACAGAATCTTGCTAAGCTGCCCAGGGTGGACTTGCACTGGTTCTATAACCCAGAAGTCTTCAATTTGGAACTTTCTGCTTCAGCCTCTAAAATAATATAATAGCTGCGATTACAGGCTTGCACCACCAGGACCACTTAACACCCTCTCTTACCTTTACATAATAGAAAGACTGAGTCCTCAACAAAAGATGGTAATGAAATTCCACCAAATACCTTTTCACTACAAATTAGTACCAATTTTCTCATAATCCCACCTAAAATTTAAAACTAGCCAACACTGGAATGATTCATAAAACTTATTTCAATGAAAACACAGGGAGACGGGAAACAATCAGATTGGCATAGAACATTATTGTGACAATCCTGACTTCTGTGGGGTCTGTTAGTCATTGTTGTAGATGCTTTGTTATACTATCCATCTATTTTTCCCTAATTTCTTCTACCACTCAGCAGGACCAGGGGACTATGCCAGATGGTGAGTTTAAAATCGCCAATCTTACCATGTCTGAGTCTTTATATGTCTTCCTTTTGTCAGTTTTGTATAGGCTGACTGGTTGGTTGGTTGCTTGCTTGCTTGCTTGGTGACACAGTCATACTACATACACAGTAACCTTTATGCCTTGGCCAACTGAGTGTTGAGATTATGGATCACAACATCTAGCCTTTTGCAGCTTTTTTGTCAAGATAGTTGAGTAGAGTAGAAAAGGTCAATAACAAACCCTCGGATGCCTCGCCTCCACTGTGTACCAATCATCCAACTTTTCTCTAACAATCAAGATCAATCATCTCAGTGCCTCTCCTACAAGTTCAAAGAGAAGGCCAAGATGATCAAAGGGCAATCTTCACTGTCAATGTAATGGATCCATCCCTCCCTTCTACACTAAGTCTCCCAAACTCATGTGCTTTTTCAAAGAATTAACATAAAAGATGGGAGGGAGATATCCCTAAAATGAAGAGTAGAAATCATTTACTTTGACCAAAACCTCACATGACTAGTATTAATAGTAGAGCAACTCAGCCTGATGAACCTTTTGGTGTGATGTGATGAAAGTCTATCACATCACTTATGTAACATCTTGCAAAAGACATTTAATATCAAGTAAACTATGAGGAAACTGACAACTCCAGAGTATGAGATGTAATAAGAAGACAATTAGCATTGGCTTTTTTAAAGGAATTTTAAAATTTTATGCATATGCCTTTTGCCTGCTCGTATGTAAGTGTATCACATATGTACAATGCCCACAGAGGCCAGAAGCATCGGATCCTCTGGAACTGAAGTTACCAACAATTGTTAAATGCCATATGGCTGCTGGGAACCAAATCCAGGTCCTCTTCAAGGGTAGCCAGTGCTCTTAACCACTGAACCATCTCTCCAGCCCCAATACTGGCACTTTTTTAAAAAGTCAATATTTTCAAAAATAGAAACAGTAGGGAATTTGTTTTAGTGTACTTTCTGTTGGTAGACAAACTACCAGAAACTGGGTACTTTATGAGGAGGAAAGTTATTTAGCTCAGTTTTGGAAACTGAAAGGCACAGATCAGTTTGCCTATCTGTTTGACCTCTGGTAAGGGCTCTTAACTGCATCACAACACACAGAGTTAACAGGAAGGGAAATATGTGTGAGGCAAAAATAAGGAGAGACCTCATTTTATAATAGCTTAGTCTTTTGAAAACTATCTGAGGTCCTACAAGAATGTCATTAATCTAGTCCAAGGGTGATACCCCAGTGACCTAATTGATTATTTCCCACTAAGCCCTCCCATAGAAAGATTCCACCCTCTCCCAACCTCTCCATCACCCTGGAGACCAAGTTACAGCACAAAAACCTTCAGTGGACTGTGCTAGTTCATTTTGGCAACTTAATACAAACTGGGAAGAGGAACTCTCAGATTTTCCCTATTAGATTAACCTGTAGCCATGTCTGTGAAGCATTTTCTTAATTGATAATTGATGCAGGAGGGCCCAGCCCACTGTGGGTGATGCTATCCCTGGGCAGGTGGGCCTGGGCTACATAAGAAGGGTAACTGAGCAAGCCAGGGGAACAAGCTAGTATGCATCATTCCTCCATCACCTCTGCTCCAGTTCCTACCTGCTGGTCCCTGCTTGAGCTCCTGCCCTGGCTTCCCTCAATGATGGACAATAAACTGTGAGCAGAAACCCTTTCCTTCCCCAGTTGCTTATGGTCAGTGTTTTATCACAGAACAGAAAGACAGACTAGGATAGGGACATACCCAATTTCTATCTAAACCACAGCAGATTATTGTGGATTAAAAGAACCAAACAACAACAAATAAACATGAACACAGATGAGAAAAAGAACATTTTGGGGAAACGAAAGATTAGAGAAATGTTGAATTAATTTTTCTAGGTTGTGATAATAACACACAGGCAAGACTGTGTCTTTGCTCTTGAGAAATTATTGAAATACAGTGGGTGTTCAAGAGTAAATGTCAGCACAGTAGTTTCAACTGTAAAGTAAAATAGTTGCATTTTCTTTGAAACACCATTTTTAAATCAATTGTATTTTTCCGATTAGCTTGCAAAGCAAGTGGAAGCACAGCTGACACACGGGTTATTCAGACTCATGGATTTGACAGACACTGCAAAAAAGCCAAGTGTATTGAGCCTGCCACTTTATGGAAAACAACCAATAGCCTTTGTTGCCAATGGCAAAATTCAAGTTCTCAGGGGATAATTACACACAAAAGACCATGGGAAAAATATATACATGAAACCAAATATATGGTCTTCATATATTTTAACCCAATTAGCCTATCACAAAAGATTATCTGCAGAAGCCTGTTGGAGGATCTGCCTGCCTTCTCTGGGGTTTTGTTGTTGTTGTTGTTTGGTTTTCTGAGACAGGTCTTGCAAATGTGGCTCAGGCTGGCCTCAAACTCACGATCCTCCTAAGTCAGCCCAAGAACTGAGTTATAAGTGTGCACATCCAGCTCAGCTACTTTCTGAGCTGGGCCTCTGAGGGTGTAGTAAGGAAAACAAGCCCATGGTAAAAACTGCAGGTTGCTCACATAATGTTGCAGTGATATCAGAGGCTGGGCTTAACAGGAGAGGCCCAGGGAGATGGCTTGGTGGGCAAAGGTGTTTGCCACCAAGCTTGACCAGCTGAGTTTAATCCCTGGGACCTACATGATAGAAGAGAACTGGCTCTTGAAAGTTGTCTTCTGACCTCCACATGGGTACACACACACACACACACACACACACACACACACACACATACACACACAAAAATAAATACAAAAAAACTTTAAGGAAACTTAAGAGTTAAAACAGTGAAGTAGAGGACACTAAGAAAGGCAGATAAAAGGGTTTATAGTTGGGATTGAGATAACCAAGCTAAACAGGCAAGAGGAGGGACAGAACTCTGAGCCAGTGACAGCGGCCACCTCTCCTCACCACCTCCAAACCCTTGAGGAATGTGTGTAAGGCCCTACTGTCCTCTCACATATCCTTACTTCTAACACAACTAACTGTTACAGATTACGTAAAGATGGTTTCTACAAAAGGCTCCACCTATTTCAGGAGAACACAACAGACCACCCCATAGACAAGGAGCCAGATCTGAGGTAACCCAGAAAGAATCCAGCTACTTTCTTGGTAGCTGTGAGAACAAAGACAGCTTATTAAATTAACAGCACTTAAGATGCCTGCAAGGGGGCGGCAGCAACAACACCCAGGGACAAACAGCTGCCAGACAAGCCTAGCAGCTAACAAACCACAAGTCAGAGATGGACAGGGCAGGAATCTGACCACCCCGCAATGGCCAGGCAGCACATGAACAACACATGATCATTGTCCTGGATGGACCAGAGAGTCTGAGTCCTTGGCTCGGCCCATGATAGCCCAGAGAACCAACCAATCTCAAAAGAGATTACCTCAGCCTTTGTCCACTTTCCACCATGGCCCTAAAAAAAACCCTACACAAAAGAATTTTCCTGTTTGGAAACATCCCCCACCATTAGGAGTTTAGTTTTTCTTTGATTTCTCACTTTTTTTTATGTTTGGAGTGTTACACCTGCATGTGTTTAAGTGCACCCAGTAGTGAGGTATCTGCGGAGTCCAGAAGAGGGCATCAGATCCCCTGGAACTGGAATTCTAGATAGTTGCTAGCTGCCATGTGGGATGCTGGGATTCAAACCCGGGTCTTCTGCAAGAGCAAACAGTGCTCTTGACTGCTGAGCCATCCTCTCCAGTCCTCAATTTCTCACATTTGTGCAACTCTTTTTGAAAAACATTATCTACTTACCTTGTGTATGTGTGTACAGGAGAGGGAGGGGGAGAGAGAGAGAGAGAGAGAGAGAACAATTTTCTCTTTCTACCAGGTGGGTTTAGGGGATCAAATTCAAGTCATCAGGCTCAGTGGCAAGTGCCCTTACCACTGAATCATCTTGCTGACCTCTGTAGTTCTTCACAAAGCTTGCTTCTGCTTGCATACCTTCACGACAGACCCACATCACCACTGTTCATTACATGAGACAATGAATCAGAGCCACTGCCTCAGTTGACATTTTGTGATTGTTGAGTGTCTGACACCCTAAGACCCTGGGTCAAGCACAACTCAGCCAAAAAAGGGCCTATCATTCTCAAAACCCTTACATCACTTCTATGAAAGAGATTGGTAAAATGCAAAATAGTATTGGTCTTTTCTCAGATACTTTTGTTTTGAAAAATACAGTTATTTTACACATAAAATGTTTACAACTTTATTCCCTTTTTTGTTTGTTTGCTTCAAATTTTTATTGGCCTTTTGAAATTCTGTACCATCAAATTTTAGAATTCACAAGAATTTCTTGTCTAAAGAACTCTGGTGCAGAACGTGACTTGGGCTATGTAACCTTGAAATACCTACAGGCAGGCATTTATATTGCATACTCATGCCACTGATCATTAAGTGCAACATCATTATAGACTAATCAGTGAGATATAAAGCTTCTAGGTTGTTCAACTTGTCTAATAGACAAAATAAAACCTAGCTTATACAAAAAGCAGATCAACAGTATCCATGCCTTCTCGCCATACTACTTTAGTAACAATGAGGACAAAATTGTTTGCTTTAGAAAGTGCTTCCAGTTGAGACTTTCTATGAATATATAGCATTAGTAACCTCTTGTAGATTATAGTCAGTGCTTTAGGATTACCAGCCTGTAACTGATCAGCTGATATAATTCCAACATTTTTTAGTTATTGGTCAAAATAGCAAATCATAGCATAATAGTTTCATTTCATCTAAAGGCACATTTAATTGCATCAACTAATTTCCAGAATTTACTTTTTCCCCATAATAATCATACAAGTCCCTAACTTAAAGATAGGTATAGGGTTTTTTTCAATATGTATTGTTTATTGATAATGACCAGCTCAGCAAACTCTATCAGTGCAGTAATGGCACTTTTATCTTGGGGGTGATCAACAGCTTAAAGGCCACTCACTGGGAGGAACTCATGTGTGGCACTGTAAATATAGCCAAATACACATGGCTGGAAAGGCCATAGTCTAGAGAAAATGCTACATCTGTCACATCACTAGACAAATGTAATTTCTTACTATATGCTTAGTATGTATCCTTATATTTACAGACAAGTATAACTGTCACCACTCATCAAAGAAGCTTCTTTTGCTACAGATGGAGACTATTACACAGTTCCACAACTGGTCCCACACAGAGAATAAGTGGTCTATGAGATGGCCAGCCCTAACTGACACATCTACAATGGAACCTCTACACCTAAGGCTCACATAGTGGAATGGGTGAAGGGGAGTAAGAGAGAATATTAACCTATCTCTCAACTCTCAGCAGCAAAGCTTTCTTATATAACAGAAGGTGATATACTCAGAAGGCCACAACTGGCCAAAGTGTAGAGAATAAGAGATTGCAGATTGCATGTCCCTGGATAGAACTCCTATGTTAAACCTGACCCACCCAGGGCTCAGGGACTATTGTGGAAGAGGAGGAAGAAAGATTATAAGAACTAGGGGTGGTACATGACCATAAAGGATAAAGGAAACAGACTCTTTTAGGCTGTTGAGAACTTGCTCAGATGAACTTACAGCAATGATGACAGTATGCACAAGACCTGTATACACTCAATTAGACGAAACCAGCTCAGAGCTAGGGAAATGTGCAGGAGGCCCCAACCTTAGCCAAGGAACTATTGGTAGCTGATCACTGCTGGAGGAGGGCAAGTCAACCTTCTTTAAGGAGTGATGCTAGATAGACTGAACAGGTTCCAGTGAATAAACTTACATCAAGAGATATCTGGGAAAAAGAAACTTGACTTGATGGGCCTTAACATATGTGACAGAATACATGAAATCCTGTGGGTGGGCTATGGAGGTTGCAGATAGGGGAGGGAGTCCCCCTTAAGATGTATGAAATGCCCAAAAGTTCAATACAACTTTGTACTTAAGACATGTATACTGAAGATGGGCTGGAGAGAATGCTCAGCTGTTAAGAGCACTGACTGCTCTTACAGAGGCCTAGGTTTGATTCCCAGCACCCACGTGGCAGCTAACAGCAGTCTATAACTCCAGTCCCAGGGGATCTGACACGGTCTTCTGACCTCTTTGGGCACTGCAGAACACAGGTGCACTTATACACATGAAGGCAATACATTCATACACATAAAATAAAAATAATAAAAAAGAAATGTATATTAAAGCATAAAATGAACTAATATGTGCAGTATACCTTCAAATAGTTCACTCCCCCCAAATTGGATACATGTATGTTGTTGTGTAGGAGACTGTATTAGGTTTCTGTTGCTGTGGTAAAACACCATGATGAGGTCAACTTATAGAAGGAAGAGTCTGACTTACAGTTGCAGAGGGATAAGAATCCATCATGGTAGGGCAGGCATGACAGGACACAGCCAGAAGAGAATGTTGAGAGTTCACAAGTACACACAGGAAGCAGAGAGAGTGAAACTGGAAATGGGAAATGGGACAAGGCTAGTGATGTGCTTCCTCCAGTGAGGCCATACCTCTAAACCTCCACAAACATCGACTCCAACTGGGGCCAAGTATTCAGTTAGCTGGAGCCTCTAGTCGACTAATTCAAACCGTCACAGTGACTTTTTTCTGGGGAGACACAGCTCATGCACATACATACATACACACACACACACACCCCTACTCACCTCAGATAGGAAACCCACAACAGACCAAAGTAACAATTTACCAAAGTCCAACTTGGTGAACCAATGCATTGGTGAACCAATGCATTTTTATTGGGGTTACTTACAGAAACAGGGGTGACTCAAAAGCAGCTGCATGACTGAAAAGCCCACCCAAACACAGGTGACTCTCTAAAGCTGCCCCCCGGGAGCTCTCTGTACAACTTGCAGGCTGCTGGACAGGTCCAGGAATCTCCTTTGGTCGGCTCTGCTGGTTGCCATCTCCTCCTCGAAGCAGTTGTTTACTACTTCTATAACTGTGAGGGGATCTCATGAATCACAAAGTTCAGCTTTCCCAGACATAGGAAGTTTGTTTACTTTGAGTCTCACAAGTCTCTGCCCCCTTCCTAAATAACATATGTACACTTGTGTGACTTAATAACAGGGCTATATACTGAGAAATACATTGTTAGGCTATTTCTATGCACAAACATCACAGAATATGCCTATAGACAAAGATGGCTATAGTGCCATTAGGTGATATAATCATCCAGTCCATCCCTGACCAAGATGTTGTCATGCACATATGTATGTAAATGTGTAATTTAATATGTGGTATCATAGAACAATATTTGCCTTTGTTCTTAGGTCCTGCCAGAGCTCTTAGAAACCCAATTTCTTGAGTGGTAAAGGTTGTAGAGGTATCTTTGGATCAAAGGAGGCAATTCTTGGCTAAGTCCCTAGATAGTTTCAGGATAGAGATTGATTGACCAAAGAATCAAAGCTAGATGAGAAGTTTGGAAATTTCACCTTCATGTTCTAACCTCTGTAGGTGGGCAAAGAACTAGGAATTGCATTAATAATTAATCGATTTAATCAATCATGCCCTCATAATGAAACCTCCATAGATTTAATCAATCATGCGCTCATAATGAAACCTCCAAGTGTTATTCAACTTGACAGAATCTAAAATCACCTGGGATACGGGCATCTGGGCACACCTGTAAGGGCTCATCTTGATTACACTGATGTGGGAAAACCCATCTCAGTTGTGGGTGGGACTATTCTCTGGGCAGGAGATGCTGGACTGTACAACATGGAGAAGGTGAGCTAAGCATGCAAGCTTGCTCTGTGCTTCTCCGCTGAAGATGCAATGTGACCAGTTGCATCAAGCTCCTGCTACCTTGAGTTCTCTGCCATGATGGACTAAGCTTTGAACTGTGAACTAAAAATAAATCCTTTATCTAAGTTGCTACTGTCAGTATTTCATCACAGGAACAGGAACAGAAACTATGACTCCATAAAATGCCCTAAGTGTGGGGTTTGGAGATTATGCTGGTGAATACATACAGTGTCAGGAGAGTGGAGCACAACGAAGTCAAAATGCTCCCCCATGTCTTCCAATCGGCTATTCCCAAGCTGTACCTCATAAACTAGGAACAGAATAAAAGACAGATATGGTGGCACACATTGTAATCATAGCACTTGGGTGGCTGAGGCAGGAGGCTTGTTAGAATTTGAGGCCTCATTGGGCTGCATAGAGACCCTATCTCAGAAAAAGAAAAAAATAAATAAATAAAGCAATTTCCTGAATTCTGAGTCATTTCAGTGTCAGCAAACCTGAGGATGGGATTGTCAGATACCTTGCCCTCCAAGTTTTTACCTAGATGGCTAAAAATGTACCAGAAGTACAGGACAACCTGGGACTTTTGACTGAAATCTCAGTTATGGATAGTCTTGGAGGACTGAGCCCTGACTTTGTAGGATCAAACATGTCAACAGTCAGAATGTAGCTGCAGGCATCCAGATGGTATCAGAAGGGATGATGGGAAAGCACTTTGTCTCAGAACTTGCTTGTTTTTACTTGCTTAAGTAAAAACAGCACACTGTATGTGTGTGCATGTATATTTCTGCAGTTTACTTTCAAACAGCTCAACAGGACAACAAATAGGAGGTGGAGGATATGTTTCTTCTACTTAGTCAAATTTCCCACAGGTTTGAAAGTTTTCAAAAGAAAAATAGCAGAGGTAAAATCAAGTCCAAAGTAACAGGAAAAATAATCATTCAAATGGCTACTAAATTTAAAAGTAAGGGCTAGGGCTTTGGATGTACTGACAGCACAGCTGGTAGAGTACTTGCCTAGCATGCACAAAGCCCTGGGTTCAATCCTCAGCACCACATAAACAGTGTAATGCTATGTATCCATAATCCCAATACTCGGTAAGTGGAGGCAGATGGATTGGAAGGTCAAGGTTATCCTCTCCTACACAGCAAGCTCAACCAGCCTGGCCTATAAGACGCTGTCTCAAAAAGAAAAAAAAGACACTAGAATAAGAGGGGTTACCTGTGACTTCCTTAATGTAGGCACTACACCCACAAATACCCTCAAGGCTTCTCTAATACAAACTGCAGAAATTTTAAAATTCCTTCCTTTGGGCCGGGTGTGGTTGGCGAATGCCCTTAATCCCAGCACTCCAGAGGCAAAAGCAGGCAGATCTCTGAGATCAAGACCAGTCTGGTCTACATAGTGAGTTCCAGGCCATCTGGGGCTACAGTGAGACCCTGTCTCAAAAAGACAGAAAAAAAAAACCTTCATTATATGCTCTCCCGGCATAGGCCCCATTACTCCTGAAGAGGGTTAGAGAGCTGCTGAGATCTAATTCTGGTTATGGAAGTGGGGAGGGGCAATACAACACAGTCTCTTCTGTAGGCAATGAAGGTCCACAAAAATTTGGAGGTTTAACATTCTCATTCCAAATGCCCCCATCTACTTTTCCAACTACCACCCTTACTTTAAGTGACCTGGGGGACTGAGCACTTAACTGGCACTGCAGCTAGTCCTAATGACCAACCCTGGACTAGTCCCAGAACTGCCTGCAACCATTAAGAGAATGAAGATGCCACAGAGGTTTTCTGGATCTTTCTGTGTAATTTTTTTCTTTATATACCTTTATTCCACTGAAGTATCTAAAAATGTAGTAATTACAACTTGCCATAGCTATTTGCTCTATCGGGGTTTTGCCCTCCAACTACAAGTGTCAACTTGACTGGATTACGGGAAATCTAGATAGCTAGTTAAGCATGATAGTATTTCCAAAAGAGGCTGATATTTTAACCAGTGGGCTCATGAGGAAGATGCTCTCACCCAACATAGTATGCACCATCCAACTGGCCTAACAAAAAGGTTGAGGAAAAATGAACATTCTCTCTTCCCCTCTCCCTCTTTCTTTCCTGAAGCTGAGCACCCACCTTCTCCTGCCCTTGGGCATCAGAACTGTTTTGGTCCTTCAGCCTTGGTCCATTAGCCCTGGTTCTGAGCCTATCAACCTTATTAGCCTTGCTACCAGCTTTCCTGCTTCTTCAGCCTGCACACAGCCTAAGTAGGGCCCTTTAACCTCCACAATCATGTGAGCCAATTTTCCTAACAAATTCTTTCTCAGCTATCTTCTTGTGTTTTTCTGGAGGCCCCTCATAATGTGGAGGGTTTAATAGAGATCATTTAAACAAGGAGTATGGAGACCACCTCAGGGATAGGAAAGCAGATTTAACACCGACTAGAGACACATGATAAGAGGGTCCCTTCTGAGAACCTTGGGGCTGGAAAGATGGCTCAGCGGTTAAGAACACTGACTGTTCTTGCAGAAGACCCAGGTTTGAATCCCAGCACCCACATGGCAGCTAACAGCTATCCCTAACTCCAGTTTCAGGGGATCCAACAGCCTCTTTTGTCCTCCACGGGCATTGCACAACACGGGTGCACTTACCTACATGTAGGCATAACACTCATACACATAAAATAAAAATACTAAATAAAATATTTTTAAAAAAAGAGATTCTCTTATGAGAACCTCACCTCAAATGAGAAATTTCCTCCATCAGACTGGTCTGTGGGCTTATACTATGAGGCATTTTCTTGATAGCTGGTTGCTGGTTGATATAAGAGGGCCCAGCCTACTGTGCGCAGTGTCATCCCTGGGCACACATGTCTGGGCTGTATTAGAAAAGTAGCTGAGCAAGCAAAGAAAGCAAGCTTCCATTGTCTCTGTTTCACTTCTTGCTTCCAGATTCCTGCCTTGAGTTCCTGCCCTAGCTTCCCTTTATGATGGATGGACTGCAACCTTTAAGCCAAATAAACCCTTTCCTCCCCACATTGGTTTTGGTCAGTGCTTTATCACAGCAACAAAAACCAAACTAAAACACAGACCTATTTAATATAACAGTTCAAAAGAACAAGTAAGGGAATGGTTAATGAAAACTAAAGAAGTCACCTTTAGTTGAGACTCATAGCTAGTCCAAAGTGACCAGGAGGGGAGGTTGGAAGTCAGAGGAGTAACAGTGTAAACTCACGCTCCTCCCTCTCCAATTTCCTCCTGGGTCTACCCACTGGCCAAGCCAGCAAAACACTGGCAAGAGAATGTGTTGTGCTCACCCTGGGCAGTCTACCAGGTGCCAAGGATAAAGAGGAAATCTGAAAGGGTTCCAGAAGGCATCCTATGCTCACCATCCAGAGCCTCCTAGTTCAAACCCAATGATCTAGTCACTATTATTTGTTAAAACTGTGGCAAGAAAGCAAGGTCAGAGATTTAGTAATTTACCTTCTGTGGTGGTTTGAATGAAAATGTCCTCCATAGGCACCAAGTATTTGGACATTTTGTTCCCAGATGATGGCGCTGTTTTGGGAGGTTTTAGGTGTGGCTATCCTGGAGGAAGCACATCACTGGGGTGGGCTTAGTGAGTTCTTAAGCCTTGCCAGATCACCAGTCGCTCTCTTGCGTCCTGTACCTGCGTGATGATGTGAGTGCTTAACTTCTGCTGCTCCTGCTCCAGCCACCTCCAGCCACCATGCCTCCCTCCCATGACAGACTGTAATTCCCCTGGAACCGTAAGTTCAAATAAACTCTTCTTTCTATAAGTTGCTCGGGTCAGTGTTTCTATCACAGCAACAGAAGAGTGACTAATACACCTTCCTTTTCCCAGCATTATCTTCATTCCCGGTTAAGTTTCTCCTACAGAATCACAACACCCATGGTGCCTGAAAGACAGCAGAAACCAGGCCAAAAGGAAATCACAATCTTCATAGTCAATAATACCCCCCACCCCTCCCTATTTTTGAAGTCCGACCAGAGTGAGAACCTGACTGGTAGAAATTAACACAGATTTTCTTAGTTTAGCCTTGATTAATGGATTGGGCAAGGGTTCCCGAGCTAGCTGGAGAGCAAGTATGGACTAACTGCTGCTGCACGGAAATGTGAGAAGACTGTAAGAATCTCAACAAGATTCACTGAGTCAGATGCTAATCCTACCTCATGATGCCAGACTGTGAAAACTGGGGTAAGGGTTACAATAAAGTCTATTGCTAAATCAATGAATAGAGAATTCTGCCATTGGTCTATGTCTGTGACACTGGAACAGAGAATATGGGCTTTTCTTGGACTTAGCCAGACATGGATGGAGTTCAAATCCTACCCCTGCCATTTATGTTACTTTGACCAAGTTGGATATTCTCTGGAAACCTCAATTTCCTCATTTACAAACTGTCTAGTTCTTTCCTTTTTCAAAGAATGATGAAATTTAAATGAGACAATAAATGCACATTATCTGCCAATGTCTGCGCTTCTCCACCCTGGCATTCAGCAAATGAAGTTCTTAATCCACATCTGTGTTCACCAGGCTCTCCACAAGACATTTTGCAGTGAGAATTAGGTTATATAAATGTAGAAGTGCTTCTTTCTAAAATTAAAAAAAAAAAAAAAAAAAAAAACTTCAAACCCAAATGTAATTCACATCTTTTTCAATATTTACAGTCAGGAGTCCCAAGTGGTCTTAAAAAGCCACCTCCCACACTCCCCCCCAATCATTGCTAAAGTTGAAAAAGACAGAGTTGGCAAAACCCAGTCGGTGATGAATTTTTAGATTTTTTAAAAAATATTTTATTATTTTTATGCGTATGAGTGTATTGCCTGCATGTGTATAAGGGCACCTGTGTCCTGCAATGCCTTCAGAGGTCAGAAGAGGGTGTCAGATCCCCCTGGAACTGGAGTTATGGGCGGTTGTTAGCCACCATTTAGGTGCTGGGAATCAAACCCCCGTCCTCTGCAAAAGCAGTGAGTGCTCTTAACTGCTGAGCCATCTCTCCAGCCCCAGATTTGTTTTAAATGTATTGTGTCCACCAACTTTCCTATGGTTCTTTTCTAATGAAAGTGGCTTCTAACTGAAGAACCACTCTTAAGGGCTCAAATGTGCTGAAAATGTTATCAAGCATTCCTAAGTTTTCTCCCTTCTATTTTATTCTATAAGTGCTTTTGCTTGCTTGTATGTAAGTGCACCCATGTCACATAGAGCCCACAGAGGCCAGAAGAGGATATTGGATCCCTGTTGAACCCCAGTCCTCTGAAAAAGCAGTTCAGGGCTCTTAAGCACTGAGCCATATCTCCAGCCCCTATTTTATTTTTATTTTATATTGCCTGAATGTATGTTCAAGTGCATCCATGTTGTACAATGACCTTGGAGGTCAGAAGAGTATCTGATTCCCTTGGAACTGGAGTTATAGACAGCTGTCAGCCACCATGTGGGTGCTGGGAATTGAATCCAGGTCCTCTGCAAGAACAGCCAGTGCTCTTAACCACTGAGCCATCTCTCCAGCTAAAATATTTTTATTATTTTTTATTTTATGTGTATGAGTGTCTCTCCTGCATGTAAGTGCATCCATGTCATGCAGTGCTGTCATGCAGTGCCCTTGGAGGTCAGAAGAGGGTGTTGAATCCCCTGGAACTGGAATTATGAACATTTGTTAACCGCCATGTGAGTGCTGGGAACCAAATCCAGGTCCTCTGCAAGAGCAGCCAGTGCTCTTAACCTTTGAGGCATCTCTTCAGCCCCAAGAGCTTTCCCTGCCTAATAATTATTGGTTGTACAGTGAGCTCTAAGAAACCATTTTCTCAATATCTAAAAGAGTCATAGGTTAAAAAACAACACATCCAGAGCTAGGGAGATGGCTCAGTGGTTAAGAACATATGCTGTTCTTCCAGAGGACCCAGGTTTGGTTCCCAGCACCCA
This sequence comes from Nannospalax galili, assembly GCF_000622305.1. Classification (NCBI taxonomy): domain Eukaryota; kingdom Metazoa; phylum Chordata; class Mammalia; order Rodentia; family Spalacidae; genus Nannospalax; species Nannospalax galili. The sequence continues at coordinate 2,775,787 of NW_008329320.1, forward strand.
TATGGGGCTAGCACCATCTGTAACTCCAGTTCCAGGGGATCCAACATCCTCGTCTGGCCTCTGCAAGGCATTGCATACATGTGGTACACTTACATACATGCAGGCAACACTCATACAAATAAAAAATATTTTTAAAAACCATACAGGGCTGTAGAGATATCTCAGTGGTTAAGAACACTGGCTGCTCTTGCAGAGGACCCGGGTTCGATTCCCAGCACCCACGTGGAAGCTAACAACTGTCAGTAACTCCAGTTCCAGGGGAATCCATGCACTCTTCTAATTCCTAGGGCACTGCATGACACAAGTGCACTTACACACATGCAGGCAATATACTCATACACATAAAATAAAAGTAATAAATTTTCAAAATCCATTTATGGAAGCTTAACTACCAAAAGACCTTTTGGATGCTGAGTGAGAACTCTGAAGAAAACCTTAGGGCTTTTTTTTTCTTTTTTTCTTTTTTTTTTTTTTTTTTTTTGAATCCATGCACTCTTCTAATTCCTAGGGCACTGCATGACACAAGTGCACTTACACACATGCAGGCAATATACTCATACACATAAAATAAAAGTAATAAATTTTCAAAATCCATTTATGGAAGCTTAACTACCAAAAGACCTTTTGGATGCTGAGTGAGAACTCTGAAGAAAACCT
>NW_008329320.1:2780556-2790817 GCF_000622305.1 Nannospalax galili
TTTTTCTTGGTCTTTTTGAGACAGGGTCTCCCTGTAGCCCCAGCTGGCCTGGAGCTCACTAGCCCAGACTGGCCTCAAATATACAGAGATCTGCCTGCCTGTGCCTCCCAATTGCTGTGGGATTAAAGACATGCACCACCATGCCCAGCTCTGAGATTATTTTTCAAAGGACAATACAAAGGGCTGTTCTTCAAACTTCAACAGCAGAGATACTTTTGAACCTGGGTTATGAAAAATTGCTGGTGTTTCAGATGGTACTTAGGAAGTCATACCAGGAAAACAAAGGGGAAGTAAGGCAAATTGTAACTGACATCAGTTTGTGTACTAAAGGAATCTGTGTGACTTAGATGTTCACACTTGCTTCCACACTCTTCTACAGTCATCACCCTGCACGGAACCTCACAACCTAACTACCCAAACACGGTATTTCTTCCTCAGCCAACCAACCTCTGCCCTCCCCCACCTGTCAACAGCAGCAATAATCTTCACGTAATCAAACCTCAGAAATGACAAAGTTGGAAATGAAGGAAAAGCTGCAGGATTGCCAGAGTAAATAAAAGCCATCATCAAGTAACACCTAATCCTAGATTGGAAACTTGTGCTAAAAGACACTGGGAATTCACAAAATTTGAATGGGATGTGAGCAGAGGAGTACTTGAGGGCTTTCCTACCATTCTTGCACCAACATACATATTTGGAAACATGAAATTGTGGTTTGAATATGAAACAGACCCCATAAACTCATGTGTTTGAACACTGGTCCCCAGCTGGTGGCACTGTTTGGGAAAGTTATGGAACCTTTAGAATTTGGAGCCTTACTAGAGGAAGTAGGTCACAGCAGGGGAGGGTTGTGGTTTTTTTTCTGTTTTTTGCTGTTGGTTGGTTGGTTTTTATTTTTTGAGACACCGTCTTCCTATGTATTTCTGGCTGGCTTGGAACTCATTAAGTAGACCAAGCTGGCCTCAAGCTCAGAGATCTGCCTGCCTCTGCTCCCCAAGTGCTGGGATTAAAGGGATGCGCCATCACACTTGGCCTTATTTTTTAATATATTTTTTTGAGAATTGCATATATGAAATTCATACAACTTCATGTCTTTTGTTTTTTATAACTGACCTAGTCCAATTTCTGCTGCCCATATACTTATGGGTACAAAAAGCATGGTGGACCTATGAGGGGCCACAACCTTAAAGAAAAGCTCTCTTCTCCCCCAGGAGCCATCAACTCTCAAAAGCTCCTCAGTTATGGGTGAGGGTTTGTGAGCCATTCTCCATCTTCATGCTGGGATGTTGATTGGCTTGATCTTGTTCGCCTTGTACAAGCAATCACAACTGCTAAGTTCATGAGTGCAGAAGTCCTGTCATGTCCAGAAGACATTACTTCACCAGTCTTCCCCAACCCCTGGCTCTTAAAATCCTCTCACCCCCTCTTCCATGATGGTCCCTGAGCTATGTGCTATAGAAGACTCATTTATGGTTAAGCACTCTACAGATAATCTCTATACTTCAACCAGTTGTTTAACTGTGTCCACTGCACAAAGAGACATCTCTGATGAAGACTGAGCACTGCACTAACCTATGGGGACAGAGATGTGAATTTAAAAGGGTTCAGTACCATATCCACTTAGTAATAACAGTAGTTGGTTCACAACTGGGGCCTACGAGTTTCCTAGCCATGGGAGCTTGGCAAGATTTACAGCACCGGATACGTTGTTTCCTTCCCATGGAGCAGGCCTCAAAACCAATCAGAAAGTGGTTACCCCCATATTTGTGCCACTATTGCACCTATGAGAATATCTTGCTGGTCATTACTGTAGTCCACAGGGTTCTTAACTGGGTAAGACTGATGACTCCCCTCACCCCCTACAGCACCTTCTAGTACTATAAAAATTAGCCAGCAGGGAGGAAGCTTCCTAGCCTGTACTATTTGGGGTGGGGTCTCTAAGACACCCCTGACCAATTCATGGGTAGGAATCTCACACCTGGCACTAGGTGTTTTATTTAGCAACCGATGGCTTTGGAAGGAAGATCATGCCATGTAGGACAATTCCAATTAGACTTTTGTGTCTGTGTCTGTGTCTCTGTGTGTGTGTGTGTGTGTGTGTGTGTTCCCAGGGAGCTGGGAAGAGGTTGTAATGACCAGGGGCTCCCACTCCAGTGCAGCGAAGACCTCTCCTGACCCTTCTGACTGTGCTACCTGAATTCTTGGGACCTACTCCAACCCCCTCAGGTATTATGTTTCCATATGGCTTTTTAAATACTTATTTTTATTTTATGTGTATGAGTGTATTGCCTGCATGTATGTGAGTGCATCCATGTCGTGCAATGCTGGGGAAGTCAGACAAGGGCTTCAGGGGAGGACGGTTCGTAGCCATGTGGGTGCTGGGAATTGAACCCAGGTCTTCTGCAAGAGCAGTCAGTGGTTGTGTTCTTAACCACTGAGCCATCTCTCCAGCACCCCACACAGCTTTATAAAACATCCAGTTAGTCATCCCTCAGCCCACTGCCTCTTCTGCCCTATACTCCCTTCTCCCCACCTAAACCACCTTCCCATTATTTTATAGCCTGGCCCACTTGCTGTACCCACTTTGCTTCCTGAGTGTGAATACAATGTGATGAGTCCACTTCCTACCCCCGGCCCTGCATCTTCCCTGTCTGTTGCCATGTCTTCCCCACCATGATGGGCCTCTGAAACTAAGACGAAAATAAAAATAAACCCTTTCTCCCTGGTCTTTGTCAGTTATTTTATCAGAGCAACAGAAGAAAAATAACTAAGCTGACTCCATCTTAAATAGGACAAGGTGAAACTGGAACTTCATACTACTTTCTAAGATACAATGGAGTTACTGCACACAATTTTAGATGAGTTCTACGCTTTGATCGTAGAAATACTTTGTACATTCATTCAGAAACCGAGGTTACTGTTATATACCTAGTTAAAATTGAATATAGGCATTTTTGTCAGAATTAGAGGAAGTGATGTATTTCAGCACCTAACTACTGTCTAAGGAAAAGAGAAACCATGTGATCTTGAAGCCATGGGCTCCAGGGAAAACAAATTAAGGGGGAAAGGAAAGTAGGTCATTTCCCTTCACCCGCAGTTTCTTACCGCACTATACCACAGAAGGGGGTTGGGGACCCCACCATAATCCCAACCAGCAGTGGTGTCACTACCTACGCACAAAGAACTATTGCAGCTGATTCCTTGCTCATGCGCCAAGGGGAGAGGGCCACAACACAGACCTTACCAGATGAGCAGCAATGCACAGGCAAGCAGGGGACCAAATCCCTGCACCAGAAAGGGTTTTGAACCCCTTAGGACTAATGAAGGAAAAAGGGAGTCAGCAAGAAGGGCTACTTAAACCCTAATAAAAATTCAGACCCTCCTAAGAGCTGGTAGTTTCCCAGCCCTGGGACCCCTCTCCATTCCAAGTCTACACTGTTTGACAATAAATTTTTGCTTTGAACTTTTCTTTGCCTCTAATTCTTTAACCAACAGAACCCAAACCCTAGCAAGTAACAAACTCTAAGGAGGCTAAAACAAGGAGACGATTATTTCATTTAGGGACAAGCAGGGTCACTATTAATCTAGGAATTTACATAAAGCAGAAGAGGAGATATGGTCTTGTGTGGCAAGATTGTTTACCTAAATGATGTCAATAGACTGACTGTTACATAGTAAGTCCCTGCAACTTTTTGTGTTCCGTTTTCAAAACCCCTTTTATGCCCCTTAAGTTCTTTGAGTCATACTATATAAATTTCATGTACACTTTTTTTCTTCTGACTGGACTTTCAAGTCCATGTTTTACTAAAATCTAAGATTGAATGTGGAATAAAAGTCATATTCTTTTCCATGGACCTTTTTATCTCTATGCAAGTTCTTAAACAGAAATTTAGATATAAATATATATACAAATTAACAATGATAAAAATAGAGATTTTATAAATGAAAATGTTAAGTCTGAAATACTAAATACTAAAAGGAATTCTCTAAACAGTGAGGTACACAAATGTACACTGCAAAGCACTTACAGGGTTGAAAAAAAGATGCTGTGTACACTTTCAAGTTTATATTTAAAGTTTTTATTTTTATTTGTGTGTGCACGCGTGTGCCACGCACAAACAAGCACATAGCCAAGTGCAGTTTTGGAGTTACAGGCTGCTGTGAGCTGCTTGATGTGGGTGCCAGGAATTGAACTCAGGTCCTTTGGAAGAGCAGTATGTGCTCTTAACCACTGAGCCATCTGTCCAGTCCTGTATTTGCATTTTCTTTCCCATTTGGATCAAGTAGATGGAAAAACAGGCCCACACCACCAAGTTCCAAAGGTCTTCTGAATTAATTCTAAAGCTGAGACTCAAGAGCATTCGCACAGAAAAAGGTGTGTTAAACCCATTCAACAGGTTAAAAAAAAAAAAAATCAAGACTGTGAAAATGGGAAAACACAAAGGGTACATGTCTTATTTTTATTTCAACATTTAAAATATTCACAGGTGAAGTATTAAGAGTCATTGACATCTCCATGGAAGATGTACTAAGCAAAGCATACAGGCATTCCACAATTACAGAATTACGTACTTCTTACTATATATGCATGTTTACACTAGAGTTTATCTGGGAAAAGCACTTTCCCTTAAAAAAATTGAGTGTTTCACTCTATTAATTTCCACAAAAACACTTTAGGAGATACCTAAATATAACTCAACAGTGCTTTAAGTTTTCAAGCTTTTATGGTAAGTACTCTAACACACCTGTCAGGAACACTTACATAATATTCAATTCTTCCTTTCCCTCAGTAGCCAAGCCAGGATGTATCTTCTTCCACTGTTTTCCCTAAGTTTTTGTTTCTAAAGATAGTATGCAGAACAGATCACATCTTTTTCTTAAATGTATCTTTTTCAGGCTAGTCTTTTTTATTTTCCTATGTATAGATGAGGGCATCAGATCCCCTGGAGCTGGAGTTACAGACAATTGTGAGCTGCCCGACATGAGTGCTGGGAACCAAACCTGGGTCCTCTGGAAGAGCAGCAAGTACTCTCAACCACAGAGCCATCTCTTCAGCCCCTATCATAGCATCTTGACTAGCTAATGAGGATAGAAGCATTACTTAAAAGTTCTTACACATTTATGAAGCAAAAGAATTTAGTTTTCTAGCTGATTATTCTTTAAACAAAATGCCAAGGATATTAGAAATTGAGCTGTTCAAACTTTAAAAGACAAAGAGAAAACCCATTCAAAAGCCTTGTTACTGAACATATTAAACAGCAAAACCTGAATACTGGTATTAACTAAATCATTTTGGCATTACAAAATACAAGAAAGTTATGCCTCAAGATGTCAAACTGTCCCTGTGGGAGAAATCTTACTGTGATGGTTAGTGCTAATTGTCAACTTGACAAACTCTAGAATCAGCTGGGCGATGGGCTTCTAAGCATGCCTGTGGAGGATTATCTTGACAACTTTGAGGTGGGAAGACCCACCATTTGTGGATGGCACTATTCACAGCCTGAGTCCAAGACTGAGTGAAAAGGAGAGAGAACTGAGCACACTCACTGCTCTCTGCTTCTTGCCTGAGCTACCGGGAGCTCCTGCCACTGTGCCGTCATCCCTGCAATGATGGACTCAAACCTGGAACTGTAAGCGGAGTAATCCTTTCTCCCTACAGTGCTTCTGTCAGGATATTTTATCACAGCAACAGAAAAGAAACTAAGACTGTTACTAAAGATACAGAAATCTGAACACAAAACAGATGTGCTGTAACCTCTTTTCAGTTTGAGTCTTTCTTTTAACCCAGTTCTCATCCTTTTCTACAAACAAAAAGAGAAATAGCTCTGTATACTACCTGCCCTGTGACATAATTAAATGAATTTAGCTGTCAACTTACCAAACTATGCCAGAGAAAACTCTTTATATGGGTATTTTATTATACTAAGCAGCTAGTCAATGCCTAGGTAATACATGATAGCACCGTCTCTGTAAAGCAGATGACTGAAATGCCTACCACCCTCTGAATTCATATAACCTATGAAATTCATCATCCTTCCCTCTTCATCTACACCAAAAACCAGGTTTTGTGTTCTAACTACCCTTTCTAAATGCCAAAAGTAAGGAATATTTTACAAAACTAAGTTAACAAAATGGAACACAAGTTACCAAGTAAGAAGGCGGTCGGGAGAGGGGTATCCTTCAAGAACGATTAGTCAAGCACAAGACATGAGATACCTTTATAAATTTTCAAATACTAAACTCACAAACAACTTATCTAAAGAATATAAAACACAAAAGAACAGCTACCAGGAGGAAAAAAAGGCAACTGATAAGGCCCAGCAGACAGTTTTTAAATTAAATCCTTGACAATTCTACAAAATGCTTTAGATAGTGGAAGCTGGTAGCAAGAGTGCAATTCTGATACAGCAGCACTTAGTGGCAGTTAGTATATTAATATTTTTACATGTCTTAAAACCATCTTTATTATTCTACCTACAACTGTCTTAATGTCACCAAAATAGCATGTATATACCATTTAGTTTCAAGAAAACTACTTCATCTTCATAGACTACCTTCCTTCACTGTAGTAACGGTCTTCTTTACAAGCATTCTTTTTCTAAGGCATACCATGCTCTATTTATTGCTGCAACATCACCGAAATCTGTGCCTCAGTATGCCTGAGCTTCATCATGGTTAAAATGAAACCCAACTAATAGTGTCTATTAAACTTAGTCACATCAACTCCAGAATGCTATTGTCTAGTAGATTAATTACAAAAAGCCAATTCTAAAAACTGGCCGCATAACCTACTATGACAGTAAAGCTCAGTGACATCTCTGGCTACCCATAATCCAAACTCGGTACTATAAAATAATATTGGGTCAGTTAGCTTTCACAATTTGTACTACATTCTAATCTAGTTTAAAAATATTTGATTTTACAAACACCATCCCATTGTGAACATGTTTATCAAGCATAAGTGAACCAGACATCTACATCATTATTTTCTGTAGACTAAGCAATACCTACACAGAGCACTATGAATAGTGACACACACTAGCTTGGAGTTTTCATACAAGCCATGTTAGTTACCAAACAGGTATCTGGTAATATTTAACACAGTAGATTTAGATAATAACAGTTTGACTTTCCAAATCAGCATTATATATTCAAGAGTAAAGAGTGGTGAAAGAAAAAAAAACAAAAAGTGGTGTAAAATTGAACATAAAATGATTATTATTAAAAATGAAGAAAAAGGAAAGTGAAATACTATTGAAAAAAGAAATGCTGGGGTGGAAAATTCAAACAAGTTTAGACATTTGGTTGGGAAGGAGAGATCAAGTATGCATTTCAAAAAGCAATACAAATTCTTTTTACTGGAAAGGCTGAATTCAAACTATAAAAGTTGTTCTTTTGGCCTCAAACAGTAACTAGTGTTTTGATCAAAAAAGGCTACAACAGCTAAGATTGTATTGATCTGATTTTATTTTACACTAGGTGGGGGAGAGGCAACAAAGCAATCCTCTTTAATAAAGTTGACAATTAGCTTAACTCAGAATATTTTTAATAATGCACATTAAAAAAAAGTATTCATCTTACAAATTGTTCTGCAATCCAAATATACAACAGCTTGGAAAACAACATTTAGAAAACAAAAGCCAATGTAAAAAGACAGAGTAAAACAACTAGAACAGTACAAGTTTGATATGGCTCAGATTTTACAGTTTTCTTACTGCATCATCAATGTCAGAAATCTGTTCCTTCAGCTGGCTCCACTGCTCCATATTTAAAGAAATACCTGAAGAAAAATTTTAAAATAGAAGTTGAAAACTCAAGTCTTCTTGAGGATTTTAATACTCCCAACTAAATACTGTTTTATCAAACTGCCTTTAGTTTTTTATTGAGACAGGGTCTCACTATGCAGCCCTGGCTGGCGTAGCACTCACTAGGTAGAACATGCTAGCTTCAAACTCAGAGACTTGCTTGTCTCTGCCTCCCAAGTACTGGGATTCATTTGTTTTTGGCTTTTTGTGGATTTTTAAAGTGTTGGGGACACATCTCCACCAATGAGCTACATCGCCAGTCCTAAACTACCATCTTGAATGGCACAATACTACCGGAATATTGGTATCTTGTGAACAATCACTGAGATCTTAAAATCTTACATTTGTTAGTCCCAGGTATAAAACTACCTAAGCAGATCAAGTCTGTATCTAGCTTGACTTTCAACAGAGCACCCTGCAAATACCTATTGTGACCAACAGGAACTAATGGTAATTTAAAAAGACAATTCGTAAATACCAACAAACTAGTAGGCTAAGGGTCATACCCAAGATTTGGCATGTGATGAGACTCTATTACATCTTGTTACTGCCAACATTTACTCCACATTTCCACCAAAATTAAAGATGAATGGCTGGCTCTGTGCTGAGGTATTCCAGAAGCATTCATTTCACTTTAGAAAACTCCCTAGGGTGTGATTCATACAGGGCTTCATAGAATGCAGAATGCAGATACTGGTTTGAGGGCACGCTGAGTCATGTTGTCAGGGAACAAATCTTAGCCTCTTCATCACTAGCTGCATTTTCTGATCAGTTTCTCATCAGTAAAATGGGAGTTACACATCAAAGGGTGGTTTTCACTATTAAATCAATTTAGAATAACGCACAACACATATAAGCACACAATATATTTGTCAAAAAAACTGCTGAGGGACCATGAAATTGAAAAGGAAAATACAGTGGATTAGTGCCTAGAAAGGGCTTTAAGACTATCTGAATTGCTTCAATAAATGCTGAAACAGAAAACATGGCATGACCCACTCTGAACACCCTGAACGACAAATGAGAAATAACAAGAAAACAAAAAATGGTATGAAAATATAAAGGGTACTTTAAAAACAAACCCTAAAATTATGTGACACAAGCACATACCACCCTTAACAATGACAGGCAGGCAGTACAATACTAAATAAGCTTTTTCTGTTTTTTTAAAAAATTACATTTGTTAGCCGGGCGTGGTGGTGCACGCCTGTAGTCCCAGCACTTGGGAGGCAGAGGCAGGCAGATCTCTGTGAGTTCAAGGCCAGCCTGGTATACATAATGAGTTCCAGGAGAGCTGGGGCTAGAGGGAGACCCTGTCTCAAAAAGACCAAAAAAAAAAAAAAAAAAAAATTACATTTGTGTGTGTGCACATGTTCGAGTATACATGCCACAGTGTGTGTGGAAGGTTAGAGTTTCTGAGGATATAAGCTTCTACCAGATGGGTCCCAAGGATCATCAGGCTTGGCAACAAGTGCCTTTACCTGCTAAGGCATCTCACTGGGCCAAGGAAGCATTTTTTTCTCATTAACTAAAGATCAACCTTGAGTATTTAACTACACAAGTTTAAGCTGTGTGGTGGTTAATATTTTTTTTATTAGCACATACAAATTATACATAATAACAGGTTTCATCATGACATTTCTGTGCATGTATAGGACGTATTGTGATCATACCCCCATTACCCTCTATGGCCCCCTTTCTCACTCTTGCTGATCCCCTTAATCTTCCTAACTGGTCCCCTCCTTTTCTACTTTTGTGTGTCTCAAAGGATTTCATTACAGTTGCTTATAGGAGCATGCATGAAGGGTTAACAGTTCATCTTTACTGAAACTTCACTGGATTTAGAATCACCATGGACACATCCTGGTGGGTATGTTATGAGGGTGTTTTCCAAAAGTGTTAAGCTAAGAAAAAAACATGCTGAACGTGGGTGGCACCATCCTATGCGCTGAGGTCCCAGACTGGACAAAAAGAAAAGACAAGCAGAGCACCAGCTTTCATCTCTCCGCCCAATGTGACCTACCTCACGCCCAGAAACCAGGAGCCAAAAGGAATCCTTCATTCCTTAAATTGCTTTTGTCAGCTTATTTTGTCACAATAAGTAACTACTATAGGTTGGTTCAACAAATGTTTTCTAGCTACTTAGTGTCTATGTTTCTACATGCTAAGAGGTTTGGGACTGGGTGAAGCACAAACAGAAAGAAGACAGAGACCCACATGAAGGATTCTGTCCTCAAGAACAGCCTGAAGGAACTGAATCAAAAGGAAACACTAAAATGAGGATTTTCCAATTCTCATGTTAGTTTCCCAGAGAGTACCTAATCTGCTTTAAAACAGCTGTAAAATAAAAAAGAAAATTACATTCAAGTAAATTAGCAACCAATTTAAGTAACGTCGGGGATGTTGTTTTCCTAGGTTTTATTCCAAAACGATTTAAAAAAAAAAAAAAAAAAAAA
>NW_008329320.1:2790853-2794741 GCF_000622305.1 Nannospalax galili
ACTCTGTCAACATTTCAAGTAAGGTAGGTATTTAGCCAACATTGAAATCAAATTAAAGAAATGGACCCTCACCTTTTCTTCCGGGTTTCATTTCACCTTCTGAGTCCATCCAATATTCTCTAATATCAATTAGAATTTTCCCTTTAAAGTCCCGAACACTGACATACCTCATTTTCCCAATCTGGGGAAAGAAAAGAAAAAAAGGTTCTGTATTTATAGTCACAACCTGCAAGCTCTACTCTACTTATAATCATTAAAATAAGTACTCAACTGTACCCAAGGGTGATCACTGTTTTAAAAGAATTCTAAAGACAGAATAAAACAAAGCAAATCTCAAATTTTCCCCTCCCCCCACTTCCCTGTGGTGCATACACAGGTGTCCACACATAGGGGACAGGGCAGGACTTCAGGTGTCTTCCTCTATCCCTCTCAGCCTTGTTTTCTTGAGACAAGTCTCACTGAACTGGAAGCTCGCTGTTTCAGAGGTCTCAGGATCTGCCCATCTCTGCCCGAAATGCTGGAGTTACAGGTAACTGCAGCCAAGCCCAACTTCGAGCTAGGGATTCAAACTCAGATCGTTGGTCCAAGTGCTTTTACCCACTGAGTTACTACTGTTCCCCAGTCACACCATTTAAAACTTTCTGAACATCATTAATACAACAACTGCTAGAGTAAATAGTAATGGAAGTTCCTTGACAAACACAAAACTGTAACATGATCCAGCAATCCCACTTTGGGAATAAAGTCTCATGTGCACTTTAATGGACTGGATATACTGAGAAATGTGTACTCAGAAGACTGTGGGGGATGTCAGAATGTAATGTACTTACACAAACTACAACAGCTTACAAATGTGGTACCAATCCTGTATGAGATCTGTCATTGACTGAAACATTATGGGGCATAGAACTATATATCCAAACAACTAACAACAGGGTCTTCCAAGAGATTTTTCCATGTTCATAACTGCACTATTCACAATAGCCAAGAAGTAGAACCTCAAAAGTTCATTCAAAGATGAATACACAGAATATGGCTCACACATGCAACAGAATACTACTCAGCTTTTATAAAGGAAATCCTGTCACATGCTTCAGCATTGTTCTAAGTGAAATAATAAGCCAGTCATAAAGTGATAGCAATACTTTGGAGATTCAACCTATATGACATGTCTAGACTCTAATGCAGACAAATTCATAGATCACAAAATAAAATGGCTCAGGAGGCAGAGGCAAGTGGATTTCTTTTGAGCTTGAGGCCATCCTAGTCTCCCACAGCAAATTCCAGACCACCCAGGACTACATAATGAGATCCAGAGCTAAAAAAAAACAAAAAAATTAAGTAAAATGGTAACTGTAGCTACCCAGGGTTATAGGAAATGGGAGAGGGGAACTGTTGTTTAATGGGTATAGTTTCAGTTTTACAACATGGAAAGTTTCTGAAGATGTTTCACAACATACATAAACTTTTTTTTTTTAAGTACAACTTTTTTCTAATGGTTTTTTTAAGAATCTCTCTCCCTGTAGCCCCAGCTGGCCTGGAACTCACTAAGTAAACCAGCCTGGCCTTGAGCTCACAAGGATTGAAGGTGCACATCACCATGCCCAGCACAATTTTTAAAAATCAGTAACAAACCAGGTCTTAGCGAATGAACTGCAACAAATAAAAATCCATATTTAGCTAAATACAGGAATTCAGAAAGGCAGTCAATAGCAATGTAACAAAGAGTTTCCTCTTAAAATTCATTTCAAATAACATGGTTAATATACTTCGCATTCCCAGTCAAACTGGAAATTTTAAACTGTTGAAAACTATTCTTTAAAAAAAGCCAGACATGGTGTCACACACCTTTAACCTCAGCAACTGTGAAATAGAGGCAAGTGGATCTCTGTGAGTTCAAAGCCAGTCTAGTCTGCACAGTAAGAACCTGTTCCAAAAAAAAAAAAAAAAATCACAAAACAACCTTATTTATACTGCTGCACTAACATTTTAGGAGAAGGAAAAGGTTCTACTCAACTAAAGACATATTAGCACTTCCCAAGATTCAGTAAGAATAGACAGTGTAGTACTAGAGCAAAGATAGACATAGGGCAACAGACATTTAAGATCTCAAAGGAAAAGGATAGCCTTCTTAACATACAGTACTTAACAACTGGGCATATGGTTTGGGGTGAGATCCTTATCTCACATCATAAAGAGAAATGAATTCTATGTGAACAACATGAAAACTGAAACTATTAAAACTCAGATAAAAATATTGGCAAAAATAATTTTGTAGCCATGAGGTGGGCAAGATATCTTAGATAAGAAAAACAAGCATTAATCAAACAGAAAAATTGGTAAAACAGACTTTAAAGCCTTTAAGTGATAATCTCGAAAACAAAATGAAATAAATGCTTTCCTTCCCAAGTTGTTTTTGGTCAGTGTTTTATCACAGCAACAGAAACCAAAACTAGAATAGACAGGCTATTTCCACAGAACCAAGTTCTTAAAATTTAGAGCTGAAGTAACCAAAAGGCAAGCATCTTCTGACTCCTCTCTAGTCAGAATCCTGTATAAATCATTCCAGAGGAAAAAAACTGATGCAGTGACTTTGGGGGATAAAATTCTCTTCAAATACCATAAATAGCTACTTAGATTTTTACATATACAATCTAACCACAATTTAAATATTTTCTCTAGTTCTATTCTCAAGGGATATTTAAAACAAGCAAACAAATCTCAAGCAGCTGCTAGTCAATAATCAGTTTTAATTTGGATTTTAGATTATCTGCTTTTGTCAAAGTATATCTGACAACTGGGGTACACAAAGATTAAACACATCTGATAATCTACCAAGGTTGTAAAAAGTTCTATTCAGAGTAGGGGCTGTCTTCAAAGTACTTTCCTGATAAAACTGAAATTCATGGAAACTATATAGCTCTACTTTTTTTTGGACAGAGTCTCCCTAGTCCCAAGCCCACTATGTGGACCAGGCTGGCCTTGATCTCAGAGATCTGCCTGCCTCTGCCTCCCAAGGGCTCGGAACACACTACCATGCCCAGTGTTATAGCTCTATTTTTTTTTAATATTTTATTATTTTTATTTTATGTGTATGAGTGCATTGCCTGCATTCATGTGAGTGCACCCTTGTCCTGCAATGCCCTGGAGATCAGAAGAGGGCTTCAAATTCCCTGAACTGGAGTTAAGGATGGTTGGTAGCCACCATGTGGGTGCTGGGAATTGAACCCAGGTCCTCTGAAAGAGCTGTCAGTGCTCTTAACCTCTGAGCCATCTCTCCAGCCCCACAGCTCTATTTTTAAAAAATTTACAAAACACAGCGGTTTTTGTTTTCCCTTCTAAAATCCTCATCCTTTATCCATCTTCCTAATGTAATTATCAAGCCACTATTACTAATAAAAATTAAGGTCTCAGTTAGTACTATGTAATCTATGTACTCTTAGGCTAATTAAAATTCAATAAAACCATCAGGTGTGCACACTTTTAATCTCAGCACTGGGGAATCAGAGGCAGGTGGATCTTTATGAGTTTGAGAGGCCAGCCCGGTCTACATAGCGAGTTCCAGGCCAGCTGGGACTACTACAGAGACCCTGTCTCAAAAAGACAAAAAAAAAAAAAAATCAATATATATTTTATGGTCAAAATGCCATCTCAAGGAAAAGACCACTGTGGCAAAGAAATTAAACATCATAGCAGCCCTTAAACTGCCTACACCACCAGGTCTGTGAAAGCTACTTTGAAAATACAGTCTATGGTTCCTCCTAGAACCACTTCTTCAAAAGATCAAGTATCTAATGGCCTTAAAATGCATAGGAACCCTTCCAAATTAGGATTTAAGAACTGAAGCTCTGTTCCTTACTGAGAAAACATCCCCTAAAAATAGACCAA
>NW_008329320.1:2794763-2831563 GCF_000622305.1 Nannospalax galili
TATATATATATATGTATCTATGTGTGTATACATATATATATATATATATATACATAAATTAACAAAATAGAGTCTCTAAAACCTGAGTTTCTGTTTCCTTTATAAAACTAGGGACAAAAGAAAAGTAAAAATTCATATATAAGCCAAATGTGATGTCACACATCTCTGATCCTAGCACTTGGAAGGCAGAGGCAGGAGTTCAAAGCTTTGCTTGGCTCCAGTGAGATCAAGGCCAGCCTATGTTCTATGAGAGCCTACATCAAAAAAATCAAACCAGAAAAAAGGCAAGAGTTGAGATGGGCATAGTGGCACATGCCTACAGTCCCAGCACTTGAGAAGCAGAAGCAAAACTGCTACAAATCAAAGTTAGCATGGTCTATATAGGGAGTTCCAGGCCAGCCAGGGCTGTCTGGTGAGGCCCTCTCTCAAAAAACACCATCCCCATATTTATTTAAAAAAAAAAAAGAAAAGCCAAGATAGGACTAGATGCCTAAAAATACTGTTAAATATTCCAAAGCAGTTCTTCACCCTACACAGTAAGTCTAAGAAAGAAATACTCTTGCAGATTTTATATTTCATTCTACCCCCAAAACAGCTTCTCACTGTGCTCAGAAGGAAACAAACTCCTAAATATGGCTTCCAATAAGCAAGTCCTATTAGAGTTGCCCTTCGTTTTCTTCACCACAGACCTCTCAGCCAGATTTCCAGGCTTCAGCCAAGGCTACAACTCCCACTCCATCCAAGCTCTTTCCTCTTCCATACGTACACTTGGCATGGGTGACTCCATCTTCACATTTCAAAGTTTAAATGCCACTTCCTTAGAATGAGGTTCCCACAACACCTACTCTCCCATAATTGCCCCATTCCTTCTCAGGCCTTATCACTTTTACTATGCATGTGAGTGTCTAATTGTAGGTCCTTTAAATTCCATGTGGTTACAGGCCACATTCGTGTGGCTTACTACTACAGTTCATAGCCTGGCAAAGCCTGAATGAAATATAAAACACAGTAAACATCCAATCTACTATCCATTCAAAGCAGTAACAGCCTTTTTGCAATTCCTCATTACATACCTTTACAACTACATTCTCTATCAAATTAACCTAGTTTGCCCCTAGTACCTGCAAATTACACAAAAATGAGAGGATTTCAATCTGTAAATAACCAATCTGCATTTTGTCTATTTCTTATTTCCACAACTTCATTCTTAATTTTCTTTCACCATCTTGTCTTGACTTACATTCTTTCTTCTCTTATCCTATTTGAAAATAACCCAATACACACTCAACTGTCTCTTTTTACTCTGCTTTATGCTTTCTTCAGTGAATGGCTTTAGTAAACCATGCTTTTAATCCTACAAGAATATTTCCCAGCCAAGATTTCCATTCTTCAGTCCCATCTTTGTTATCATCATTACTTCTTCCTTATCAAATACAGATTAAAACCTGTAGTCACCTCAGCTCTCACAGCTTCACTTCCTTCCTTCCAATGCCACTCCCCTTAGGGAACTCAAGAAAAGCTACCTAGCCTTCTGGTATTTTTAACCACCCCCCCTTATCTATTCAATCTTTTTTTTTTTTTCTTTTTCCAATGCTGGGGAGCATACGCAAAGCCTCAAAAATGCAACTAAAGCACTCTACAACTGAACTATACCCCCAGCCATCTGTTTCTTATGAGGTCAAACTTAGGTCAAAGTGCTTCATCTCTAAATTCTATTATTTATACTTCACAGTCCAATATTCAACTAACCTACTCTGCTTTCCAAAGGTACAGATCTCAATCTTCTCTTGAATTTCTAGAACATTCATATTTCCATTGTTTTAAATATAGCAAAACTTCCAGACTTCCAGACTTTAACAGTCCAGAATTGTATAAATTATCTTCATTTTTAATTTGTTTATATATGTTAATAAACAGACTGTGATGTGGTACCAAATAAAACACAAACATTCGGGGCTGGAGAGATAGCTCAGCAGTTAAGAGTACTTGCTGCTCTTGCAGAGGACCCAGGCTCAATTCCCGGCACCCACATGGTGGCTAACAACTGTAACTCCAGTTCCAAGGGATCTGACACCCTCTTCTGGCCTCTGTAGGCACTACAAAATATGGGTGCACTTACATCCATATGTAGGCAACACACTCATATAGATAAAATTAAAATTTTTTTTTTAAATATAAACATTCTTCAGATCAGTATTCCACAGGACTGAAGGAAATAACCAGCTTTACCTGAAACATGTTGTCATCTCTGCTGCTGCTACTCTGCTTGGAAGAGGCCAAAGCTCTTGAAGTTTCACCAGGCTTTTGTTTCTTTACAGGTTTTTCTGGAGCAACTTGCTTTTTCCTCTTTAACTTCAAAGAAAAGGCAAGAATATACCCATATAAATAACAAACACATGACATTCATCAATTGAAGACTTGAAGCGTCAGAAGAACTTATCGATTCATTAAAAGGAAAACCCTGAGTATATTTATAGGACATAACCATCTAACCTGCACTTAACAACATTCTATTTCTCAGGATCCCCAAAGATACCTCAAACATTAGAAGAGCAGTGATTTTGTGGACTCGAAACCACATAAGATTTCATTGGAAGGAAAAAAGAAAACAGCTCACTATTTTTGAATAAAATTTTGAAAACAAGTCTACTAAAAGCTAGTCTTTTCTTTTTTTACCCAAGCACTGTGGCACACAGCTATAATCTTAACTGAGGCTGAAGGAGGAGGATCATGAGTTTGAGAGCAATGTGGGCTATACAAAAACTCTGTTTCAAAAAGCAAACAATCAAAACCAACTTCTTCTAAAACATGAATATTTATTAACGCCTTGCCTATTCCAAAAGGAATTTGAACTGTTTTCAAGCATGTTTGCTTAGACAAAGGCAAAGAGTTATTTTACACCAGGAACTGGGAGGCAATTCAAAAAGTTCAGCACAACAAATTAACTAAAGACAGGCAATACTATAAGACCAGCATTCAAATTCAGAATACTCCTTTCAAAGTAGCACTACTATAAAGTTTTCTAGAGCCTCATTCTCAAAATGTGCTACCAGTTCATAAAAACTACAAAAGTTCCCAACCCAAACAATAGAGGGCAGTCAAGTTCCTTAGTGGAAAAGTATAAATTAGTATTTTAATGTTACTAAATTTACCATGTCAATTAGATAAGTAAACCATGAAATGAAAAGCATGGATGTATTTAATGTAAATGCTTACAGGATTAATAGTATTATGAAAGGAACTGCAAAAAAAATCAGCTTAACAAGCAGAAGGCAATTCTGTGGACTGGTGCATGGCTGGCAAATAAAAACCTAAATTCAGGGGTGGGAGAGATGGCTCAGCGGTTAAGAACACTGACTGCTCTTGCAGAAGGCCTGGGTTTAGATCCTAGCACCCACATGGCAGCTAACAACTGTCCGTAACTCCAGTTCTAGGGGATCCGGCAGCTTCTTCTGTCCTCTGCAGGCATTTCACGACACACAGGGTGCACTTATCTACACGCAGGCAATACACGCATACACATAATTTTTTTTTTAATTTTTTTAAAAACCTAAATACAAATTTCCCTATAAACACACTTGGATATTACACTGATACACATTTTAAAGAGCTCTCCTAAGATGTTACACTGATACACATTTTAAAGAGCTCTCCTAAGTGTGTCTATGTACGTTTTTGAA
Organism: Nannospalax galili; assembly: GCF_000622305.1. NCBI lineage: Eukaryota > Metazoa > Chordata > Mammalia > Rodentia > Spalacidae > Nannospalax > Nannospalax galili. The sequence goes on from NW_008329320.1 coordinate 2,798,444, forward strand.
GCCTTATTTCAACCTTACAGGTGATACTATGTTCTATATTGACATTTACTGGTTCCAACTTGCCCAAAATTTTCCCATAAAAGCTCCCTTTTTTGTTAGGTAGTAGTACTGATTTTAGGAAGCAAAAAAAAAAAAAGACGAGGGTCGCTTTTTTTTAAAAATCAGCATCTTATGTATCCCAGGTGACACTGAACTTCTGATCCTGCTTCCACCTCCAGAGTGGTGGGATTACTGGCCTGCACCACCATGCAGGGTTTATGCAGTACTCGGGATGGAGCTTTTTGCATGCTCAACTCTACCAATTTGAGCTTGCACATCACCAGTCCTGCCTGCTGTTACTCAAAAATAAACTTTTAGAAATCGCAGGTCTAACAACTATATTTTCATGAAGCAGATAAACTAATGAGGAATAACACAACTTAATCCACTTCTAGGATAAATTATATCAAGATATAGCTATATGTGGAAGGAAGTCTTGACCACAGGATGAGCTGCTCAGTTATGTGTCACTGATGTGCTCAATTAGTGAAGGAAGCTTATAGAACAGTCATCACCAAATGGAGAAAAAGCCTATTCTGACAAAATGGGCAATTTCACGTTAGCTGTACTGAAGAATTTAACTAACAAGCAAATAACTTTCAAATTAAAATGTACCAAGACTAAAAGTCAGCAATGGGGGAAGCGGCAGTCACTGAGAAATCTGACAAAACCAAAACTTCAGTCATTTGGCTCATCAGCTACTACTTACTGACTAAAGATCAGGCAGGCTTTTAAAATTATTATTACTATGTGTGGAATATTCGTGATGTGTGTATTAGGCATATATACATATATATAAATCAACATAAGGATGGAGGTCAGAGACAACATTGTGGAGGCTCTATACTTTCACCTAGGGATCAAACTCAAGATTATTAATTATTAGGTTTGGTAGCAAAGGCCTTTACCCACTGAGCTGCCTCACCAGCCCAGATTAGACAGATTTTTAAATGACAACAGATTACTTAATAATGACAACGTCTTTGGTCTAATAAGGATTCCAGTCCTCTAGAGTCTAAGGAAGCGTTTCTGCAACCTTAGATTTCTAAAGGTGCTCAACTGAAGACCTATTTAGACTGAGCTGGGGCTGGTGGCACAGGCCTGTAATCTCAATACTCAGAAGATTGAGGCAAGAGAATGAAAGAGTTCCAAGGTCAGTCTGGACAATTTAGTGAGACCCTGTCTCAAATTTAAAAGAGGGCTGGGGATACAGCTCAATGGTATACTTGCATGGAACACACAGGGTCCCAGGTATAACTCCCAATACTGCAGAGACAGCCTGTTAAGCCTGATTTAAACCCCACAAGTGAGTTTGGAAAGGAGACTGTCTACTCAAGTGGTCATATGCCACCTATACTTTCAAAAATATTTTAATTTTAAATTCTCTTTTATATTTTCATTTAAATTCCCATTTTACATTCTCATTTTTACATTTGGAGCCCACACTGGTGGCACGTGCATAATCCCAGCCCTGAGGAGATCAAATACTGGAGGTAACTTGGGCTACAGAGCAAAACCTTGTCTTAAAAAAAAAAAGAACACTAATAGGCCTTTCACTATCCTTCAGAACTGGATGTTGGCAATATTGTTGAATTAAGCATCACAAACTTGGTACAGTAAATCACCTTTTTTTCAACTTCACTGTCAGAATCGCTGCCTGAAGAGCTCGAAGAAACAAGTTCCTTTGATTTAGGCATTCTGAAAGAAAAAAATACATGAATAATTTACAAGTTGCTCCACTACCTTCATCAGCATCTCTCTTTTCCAGTCAAAAACCAAATGGCTCATTCAGCCATTTTGTGGTAAGGAAGTTGTTACACTGAACACGTTTAAATTGCCAATAACAAGAGTGAACTATTCTGACCCCAGTAAAACAAAACAGTAAATGTCATCTGCACAGTCCTTCACCTCTTTCTCAAAGTCAACGTGTCTTTTAAAGGCTTAATTTTAGAGATTATGAAGTGTATGGGTAGACTGCAGGAAAACAGCTGAGAGCAAGTACTCTAAAATCAGAAGAAACATAAGCAGCTAGTCACCACTGCTTTACACATCACACTAGGATTAGACCTGATGTAGAATTACTCAAAGGACCAGCCCCCATGTAGGACAAACTGTACTATAAAAATGTGATAATCTAATTTATCTTGCCATTATTAATCATCCTTTATCCACTTTGTATACCCTAAAATTGCCTTTTGGGACAAAATAACAGGTACTAATTAGAGTTCACATTATTTATAATTCACAATATTTTGCACAGATTATTACTCTAGAATACAAATAAAATTTGAAAGATTTTATATGAAGGGTAAAACTCCATCTGACAGGGACACAGCTCAGAGCTTGATGTTTACTTATTCCTGAAAAAGCAAAGGGCAGACTGTCTTCATGTCTAAGCCCCAGATTTGAAGGAATACCAAGGCATGTTCTAACTTCCTAAGATACTTATACCAGGTGGTAACACCAGGTAGCAAAATGCTAATTATCAAACTGTCTTTTGCTCTCTCCATCTCATTAAGAGACTAATTTCCGTTTGACTCTAATAAACACAATGTATTCTGTAAATGTTGAATAAAAGACTTTAATTTCTCCTCACACCCTACCACACTAAAAGTACAATCGACATCAAAAAAAAAAAAAAAATGCTCTCTAGACCAAATTTGCATTAGCAAAGGCATACAATGTTCCACAAGAGGGCAAGGTAAAAAAGGGCCGTCCCCATCCTGTCCATTAACTTCAAAATGCTTCAATTATGCTGCCCAATCACGCTGAATATAACTGGAATAAACGCAGAGGGGAGCAGTAACGCTCATAACCAGTTCCATTCACTTTTCCTCTTACTGCTCCATTTCACAACCTAACCTCAAAATCAAGTTTGTTTCCTATACTAGCTGCTCATGCAACTACCTAAAACCTTGTTTTCAGTAGAGAATTCAACTGTATATAACCTGTTTTTCATTTGCAAACAGCCAGACGTTACCACCAAGAAAAGCTATCTAGGGACCTAAAATTTCCAAGAACCCCCTCTATTTAATCCAAATAAATCTACCTTAGAAAGCAAGATCTTAAAAACTATTTCAAAGAACCACTCTTTCCTAACCCAAATCTCTCCAAGGAGAAAGCTATGTATGGCAACTCGCCGGCCCTTTGGACATATTGTGATTTTAACCTACTGAGCCTTTACGGTTGGGGGAGGGGTGGGACTTCGTAAACACGCAGACGGTTAAATAAGGAGGTCACAGTGGTATATACGAAGCCGAGTTTCGCACGGTTAGCAAAAACGAGGTGAAAAACGGGAGGAAAGGGGTGCAGGGCGTTCGGGGAAGCCGAGGGTGGGAGGAAGGGGGGCTGACGGCTCGCAGGCAGGGGGCGTGGGGCGCGGAGGGCGTGCGGGCGAGGAGGGCCTTGCGCCAGCGCCATTTTCTCCTCGCACCACGCTCCTTCGCCCCGCAGCCCAGGCGTGTGGCCCGGGACGGCAGCCGTGCCTCCGTCGAAGCCCTGGTGCGGTCTCCCGGGCCCGTCGAGCCCGCGGGCCAGGTGGGGCCGGCGGACACCGCGCGACTCAGGCCCCGCCCGTCACCGGAGCACCGCCGCATTGTCCAAGGGGCGCGCGGCCACCGACCCGCCCGCGCTACCCGCCCACCGCTCCGGCTCGGCCCCCGGGCGACCGCCACGCGGGGCCACAGCGCGAGGGCGCGAGAATTGGGCTCGGGGAAGCCGAGCAGAGAAGGCGGAGGCCGCTCAGGGCCGCCATTTCTCGCGGCTGTGGCGGGCGAGGGGAGCGGAGAGCCGCGGCGGCCCGGCGGGGAGACTCGGGATCGGCTTAGCTTGGCCCGGGCCTCGAAGAACGGGCCTAGGGCCCCGCGCACTCACGCTCCGCTACTGCAGTCCAACAGCCTCCAGCTCCCTCGCTCCGGACTGACAGAGAAGCGGAAGTGATGGCAGCCTAGAGGCGCTGGCCCCGCCCCAATAGCACAACGGACACGTGATGGGGCGTGGCCTCACCGCCTTACCAGACCGCCGACCCTTTCCAGGGCCTTAAAGGGACAGTCGCACATCCTTTGAATGGATTCTTCTAAAACCAACATGCCACCAAAGTGAGATGTCACGACATTGAGCCCGACCTGAAAGGAAAGGAGGTGCGAATGAAACATGAAGGACAAGCACGAAGCCTTGTACTTCCTCATTGAATGTTCTACTGAAATGAAGGGGCTATTCTGAGCAAGATCAACATGCTGACGCAAGAAAACTTGCAGATAGATATCCTTAGCCACATAACCTTTACACCTAAAGCGAAGTGCTGGGGATGTAGCTGTAGTTTGAATATGAAACCTTCCCTCTGGGCTCATGTGCTGGGAACATGATTGCCAGCTGATGGTGTTTTCAGAAGTGACTGGATCCTCACCTAATCAATGAATTAATGCTTTGATATAGTCATACGATTGAATTAATGAGGTGATGAAGAGTAGGAAGTAGAGCCTAGAGAAGGTCATTTGGGGTGTGTTCTTGGGAGCTCTCTCTTGCCCTATAGTACCTTTCTCTGCCTCCTGTTTGCCAAGAGGAGAAAGCTTGCCTTGACAAGAAAAACTGGAGCCAGAGACTCTGGAACCAAACTGATCCATAAAAAAAACTTCACCCCCTCAAGCTGTATACACCAGGTGTTTTGTCACAGTAATGCAGTGTCTAACACAGAAGTTCACAGAAGAAAAAAAAAATCGTTCTACAAGCAAGACTACAAGCAGATTATTTGAAATAGGTTATTTGGTGGTTTCCTACTATAACCAACAATAAATACAAAGATTGTCAAGCACAAACTTTATGCCCCATACTACACGATGAATTTCAATATGTTGACCATCCTAACCAGCACTTCCCAATGTTGTAATGATCACTGTCTCCATGTTATAGGAAAAACAGTCAACACAGCTACATAAATAACAAGTGATTCAAACCTGGGACTGCTACCTGTCCAGGGAGAAAGGAAAAGCTCTAGCCCACTCCTGCTGTCTGCAACATCCAGCTTGATTAGCACTTTAAAACACGAAGCAATGTAGAATTCCTTGTACGTGAAACTCTAAATATAGGCAAAAGCTACCTATGGGGACAGACATCAGGTTGCCCTGGAGGGTGTCACTGGGGGCAAGTATGGTAGAAACTGCTGTGGGGCAGAAAATACCTTGGAGCAGGCTGTGATTACACAGGAATTCATAAAGTAAAAGTTTCACTTAAAATTTGTGCTTTTTACAGTGTATAAGGTATACTTCAATAAGAAAAGTTAAAGTAAAAAAAAAATCATATTAAAACTGAATTGTAAGGTGGGCACAGAGGCCTGAAATTACAGCAACTACAGAGGCTAGAGGGAGAAGGTTACTCAAGGACAGCCTGATCTTAGTCAAAAGCCACATAGAACAGTTTCCCTGTATTTTCTTTAAACTACTTTTCTTCACGTTAAATTTTACAGCAATTTATAGAACTAAAAACAAAGGTCAGCATTTTGGATTCTGTAAAGCTAAGGAAAGATTATTTAGCAGTTTAACAAAACATTTGTTTAGAATTTAGAATGTGAGGCAGAAGGAAGGAAGTATCAAAGTTAGAAAGGGGCAGAAAGGCAAACGGAGGGAGAAGATAAGGACAACTCCACAGGATGACAGCCCAGAGGTGTCAGAGAAAGCAAGGTCAGAGTGGTAGATGAAAACCTGAGGGAGCCGAGTATTAGAGTCTTCTGCATATGTAGTTAACCTGCTCCTGTGGTTCCCACCCACTCCACTCTCAGGGAAGAAAATAGAATGGACAAAATGGAATTTGTGAAAAGAGTGAAAGGCAAAGAAACAGAAGACTGAGTCATAGTGTTAACATTGTATGAGTATCCCTCTCTGAATCGTTTTAGAACTACTTGACTTTCTCAGAGGATAACTGCAGACAAAAATGCAAATAAATTCTTTAAAATGTATTTTGTCAAGCTTCTAATAGTGAAATAAAAACAGTGATAGGACTGGGGAGATGCTCACTGAATAAAGTGCTTTCTATACAAACCTAAGGATCTCAGTTGCATCCCCAGAACCACATGGAAGCTGGATGTGAGAGCTCATGTTTATAATCCAGCCCTGGGGGACCAAGTGAGGAGTAGCTGGGTCAATCCCTGGGGTTTCATGGCCAGCCAGTCTTAACTGAATGAGCACATCAAGTTCAATAAGAGACCCTGTCTCAAATAAGATAGAGAGGAATAGAAGATACCCAGTGTCGACCTCTAGCCTCTATAGGCACACACACACCCCACTTTAAATATTTAACACTGACACTGCACACTGTCTCAGGATCCTGCACACCTCAAAACCTCTAATACAAAGAAATCATGATACCAAGAACACTTAACATGGTGCCTCTCTCTGTCTCCTTTAACAAAAGTTTTCACTCAAGTGCTGTCTCTGAGGGAATATGCCAGCTTTATGTTTAAGCTTCAGTTCTCAGAGTCTCTGGACATGAAGAACTGTTAAGGACATGTACTTTTAGAATGATGCTTTGCCTGTAAGTTTAGTTGACTCAGGTTGACTCAGTTTTCTTGGATGTGATATTCTTTGACACTCTTAGCAATCCTTGATCTTAAATGAAGTCCATTAAATTAAAGGACATGTAAGTTTTTTAAAAATTACTTAACATAAGCAGGGTGTGGTGGTGCACGCCTTTAACCCCAGCACTCGAGAGGCAGAGGTAGGCAGATTCTGTGAATTCAAGGCCAACCTGGTCTACATAGCGAGTTCTAGGCCAGCTGGGGCTACAGGGAAATCCTGTCTCAAAAAGACCAAAGGGAAAAAAAATTCCTAAACTTAAATGGAAATTTAAGCAAAATAGGACAGCAGTTACTTTAAATTGTAGAAGGCAGCATGTTTCACATGCATTTGTATAGGGTAAATTGAAAAATAGTCTTAGTTTATTTCCCATTGTTGTGATAAAAATGACCTGACAAAAGCAACCCAAGGGAGAAAGGGTTTGAGCTCACAGTTCAAGAGAAATAGTCCATTGTGGCCAGAAAGTCAAGGCAGCAGCTTAACACAGTGGTCACATCACATCCACAATCAGGAAGGAGAGAGGGATGAATGCTGCTGCTCAGCTCACTTTCTCCTTTTTGTACAGTCTAGGATCCCAACCTAGGGAATGGTGCCACCCACAGTGAGCAACTCTTCCCACCTCAAGTAACATAATCCCCCACAGACAGACCTAGAGACCCATCTCTGAGGTCATTCTAGATCTCACCAAATTGACATGCAAGGGTAACCATTATAGCCCCTTTTCAAGAAGATTCCTAAAAGACATCTCTAGCTATGAAAAGATCTCCACTCCTTACTCCAGGACCTGATCCAGAAGATACGAATGATTAGGAAAGAAAGGCAAGTAAATGAACTGAGTTTGGAGAACCAACAAATATTTGAGGAAGGAGGCCATTTTACCAGCAGGAATGAGAAGAGAGTAAGTAAAGGAAATAGCTGAGAAACTGTGAAAGGACCAGAGCTTGAGGAGGAGACAGCCAGAGCAAAGTGCCTGGGGCTGCTGTGCCGGGGGAGTGTTAAGTGTGTCCCTGGATAACACCCTCCAATATGTACTTTCTCTAGAATTTTATAAATAGTTATTCAAATAGCAGGCTGTTTTGAAATGTTACCCAGTGTGGCTCCTGGACCCAGCACTTCTTGCTTATGCAGGCTAGAAAGACAGGGAAAATTATGGGACCATGGGAAGAGAAAGGAACCCGCTACCCCTGCTGACTGAGAATCAAGAAAATAATACAAGATAATGAACCATGTCTACAGTCTAAACCTGCCTTAACCTCCTGGTAACCTGTTAGCAAGAATTCCTTTGAGAAGAAGCAGGGGTCAGCAGGCATGGGAAAGGGAGGGTAATAGGGGGTGGATATGATCATAGTACCTTTCATGCATGTATGAAATTGTCAGACATGAAAAAAGAATTCCTGCAGCTGGGGATGGTGGCACATACCTTTAATCCCAGCACTCGGGAGGCAGAGGCAGGTGGATCTCTGTGAGTTCAAGGCCAGTCTGGTCTACATAGTGAGTTCCAGGCCGGCTGGGGCTACAGAGAGACCCTGTCTCGAAAAGACAAAAAAAAAAAAAAATCCCTTTAGACTATTTTGCCCTATGTTTTTATTTTATTTTATCTTATCAGTCTATATACTTGTACAATGTACTTTCCAAACCACCTTACAAATATCACCCATTAAAGAGAAGTTCTTCAGATCCTATATAAGAGTTCTAAGCCAGTTTTAGGTTATTTTTCATTGAGGTTTCTCCTAGATGGTGTGTAGTTCATGCACTAAAAAATTTGCTTTTTTTTCTTGCTTAAAAAATGTTCTTCTTGGAGCTGGAGAGATGGATGAGTGCTTAACAGAGCACTTGCTGGTCTTGCTGAAGACCTGGGTTTAGCACCTAGGACCAACATGGTGGCTCATAACCACCTGTAACTCCAGCTTCATGGTATCTGGCACCTTCTTCTGGCCTTAATGAGCACCAGGCATATATATGGTGCACATACATGCACAAAGGCAAACACTCATACACATAAAAATAAACAAGTTGCTGGGTATCTGGCCCACACCTTTGATCCCAGCACTGGAGATGGAAAAGAAGGTAAATCTCCATGGGTTCCAGGCCAGCCTGGTCTACATAGGGAGTTCCAGGTCAGCTGGGGCTACATAGTGAGACCCTGACAAAAAAAAAAAAAAAAGATAGTGGCCCAGGTTCCAGGGGTGGTCACCTCCATTAGTTCCTAGATGGGCTCTTTGACTGGATCTAGGATCCTTAATATTAGATTTAATTAACAAGAAAAAAGTCCAGTTTTATTAAATATACTAGAGTAGTAAATTCTAAGGATGTGGTGGGGAGACACAGAAGCTAGCAGCAGAGAATTTGCTTATTCAAGTTCATTGCAAGCCCAATTTCTAGTCTCTAGGGGATCAAGGCTATTTTTAGGCCTTGGTATGTATGTCAAAGATATCTCACCCCCAAGAATCTTTATGGCTTGCTGAATGCAGGGAAAAACAGATCAAGTAACCATTTCTATAGTTATAGTTCCTCAAGTGATTGAAGCTTGAAATAATCCTGTCAAGAGTAAAACAAACCAGTGCTCTGCTTTCCAGCTGGCCAGGCTCTCAGAGGTCCTCTGCACTGCAGAGAGGTTGTGATGTCTGTGTGGTGTAGCAAGGATGGCAGGGCTGAGGCAGCCTCACCGAGTCCCAAAGCATCCCCAGAGCATGCAGAGGAGACCTTGCAGTCAGGTCACAAACGCACCAACCATGACCTGTATAGAGTGGGCGAAATAAGGGCATCTCAGTAAGTGCCAGTGTGAAGTAAAAAGGACAAGAACCAGACAAGGAACACTCAAGCAAAGAACAGCTTGGGCAGATGGGAAATGGGCCAGACCCCAGCACCTCACTTGACAACTCTGACACCGTGGCAGCCCACCCCACCTCTATGAAGGATTTAGAAGGGGAGAAAGGAGAGGAAGAGACCATGAGTTTGATGTCAAACTCGCTAAGATTAGGTTTCTACAATTAGGTAGAATGGTCATCATTAATCACAACTGCAGAAAAATCAAGGAAGTCATTTCTTGAGAGGTTACATTTGTAGCAGAAATTCATAGTAGTGATACTCAAAGAGGAAGAAACAAGAAATAAAGGGAAAAGAGTAGTGTCTATGTGAGAACATAGTCCACAAAGACAGAGGTCAGCCCCCTCTGGCCTAGCTTCCAGGCTAAATCAGGAATGCAGACCACAGTATACAGTGACTAGAGCATAATGCCTTCCAGAAAACTTTGGAAAAAATCTAGCAAGGACACTGGAGATGGTAGTGCCAACAGATCCATTTGGATGTAAAAGGTGTAGTGATGTCCTTGAGGTCTTAAGACACCTGCAATGGGAGTCACCTGGATAATTCAGCAGAAGGGGAAACAAATGAGGTGAAACATGGACCTCCTTTAATGCAGTGATTCCGAAGAGTTCGGAAGGAAGAGGGAGCTGTTCTGGGACTAAATGTGTTTGTCCCTTCATTTATTCACTGGAATCCTAATCTCCAATTGAGTGATATTAGGAGGAGGGCCTTTGGAAGGTGATCAGATAGGGACAGTGGAACCTTTATGAGTGGGATCAGTGCCCCTATAAGAGAAAGAGTCCTTCCTCTCTCTCTGCTGTTCATCCTGGTAAGATATAAGATTATCTGCAAACCAGGAAGTGGGTCCTCGCCACATCTGTACTTCTAGCCTGAAGAACTATGAGAAACAAACTGTTGTTTAGGCCACCCAGCCCATGATATTTCTGTTATACCCACCCTAATTGACTAAGGCAGGTGTGGTAAATCCTGTCCCCAGAGGACAGACAGGAAGCACCTATCTTTAAACGGTGCACATTATATCCCTCAGCAGTACGGAAGTGAGACTAGGTTAAAGGGTAAAAAGCCTTGCTTCACAGGTTGTGAAAACAATGGTAAATAGTAACTTCCTCTCTCTCTCTCTCTCTCCCTCCCTCCCTCCCTCCCTCCCTGCTGAGACCCTGAAAAGTTATACCTAGAAACAGAGAATAAAAGAACCAGCAAATACCGTATGTTCATCTAATGTCATACAGGTTCAGGTTTCATAGGCTATTTCCAGATCAGAAAGTCAACAGCAGTCAAAAACAAAAACAGCAAAATTGCTTGCTCTGCATTGTGGAACATGTCCTCTGGTCATAACATGGCCACAGCCCTCTTAAACAGCTAGTAGCTGTGATTACCAGCACATGGACTAACCAAGATTGGAACTACTCATGATCCATTATGGGGGATGGGGCTCATGAGGCCCCTTAAGATTTATAAGCAGTCGGGTGTGGTGGTTTACACCTTTAATCCCAGCACTCGGGAGGCAGAGGCAAGCAGATCTTTGTGAATTCAAGGCCGGCCTGGTATACATAGTGGGGCTACAGGAAAACCCTGTCTCAAAAAAAAAAAAAAAAAAAAAAAAAAGATTTATAGTCAGTTAACAGTTGCTCGGGGAGGGGCCTCACAAAGCCCCGCCTCTCCCTAAAGACTGTTAATGTTTACTGGGAAAGTGGAAGACATTTTCTTCAATGGTGTAGCCACTCAGAACTTGCCCCATGCTCCTGTAAGTAACCCTGATTTAGTTCATTGATTCACCAAGCTAAACTTGGGTGGAATCATTTCTTTGGTCTGACAGTGCCCTTTCTGGGGTAAATCATTGTTCATCTCCCCAGGAAGAGTTTATCCACCGCTCTGCCAGCAGCTACAGGCGATCTTTTGGAGCCCAAGATAGACAATGCTGATAGGGATATGAAAGGGAAAAGGAAAGAAAAACTGTCTTTGTTTCCCCAATAGGCAGACCCATGACTCACTTGTTAAAAGTTTCTCCCATCAAACAAGGTGCTACAAGGCCCTTTTATTTTTATCTACTCACAGAAATTAACTTTCATAGTACAATATTAAAAAGTTAATTTATAGTTCCTAAAGTTTAACACACCCTGCTCAGGTAATTATAAATAAATACGGATTACATGTAAGGTCCTATGTAATGAGTAACAGAAATATATTTTTAAAGTATTTAAATTTAAAGCTGCTGATCACTCTAAGAGCTTCCTAAGCTGACTTTTCTGAACTTGGTACTAAAACAATCTGAGCTCTAACTTGAATTTGAAATATTGTGCCACTTTTTATAGAAGAATGTACTTTATAACAGTAAATATATTTGCATACCAGTTTTAATTCATGAATAGCATAAATCTCTTACTAGTCACACCTGCCTTATTTAATGTACTATAAAACAGTGTAGTTTCTAGTCAACATGCCATAACTTATATCTGAAAGAGTGTTGTTGCCTTCAAGAGTCACCTTGGAGACTGTATATTCACCATAGTGATTCCGACATTGGTCAAAGTTAATTTCTAGAACTCTGAGAATGCAGTCAGGCCTTGAAGCATCATCTTTTATAATAACCTGTGACAAGAAATGCTTAGCTTTGAGGTCATTTTCTACTTGCAAAGAACAAAAGCATTTTCTAAGAATCAAATCAGCAATATGAGTAATGAAGACATTAATAAAATAATAATCTTATATGTGCTACTAATTAGCCTCAGTAGCAATTTTTAAAAAATGAGTGCAAATGTGGGAGCAGTGTCTGAATAAATATGCAGCCTCTCAAAGGGACTACTATAAGGACAGTCATTTGTGTGTTATAATATTAGGTAAATTTTTTTACAATGCTCAATATTTAACATATGTGTGATGTTGTAGTACTTGTGATAGAAAAACCAATTTGAAAACCCCAATCCAAGAACACCCCTCTTTACCTGGGAATCAGTGCTAAGCTAGCTCGTTGACCAGTCATGCCCCTAGCAAGAGCAATAGCAGGAGCTGTATCCACCAATGAGTGGGAATAGTGGCCAACACTGCCATCCTCTCCTGTGATGAAAACTGAATCTGTTAAAGGCCCTGTAATGCCACTTGCCCAAGGACTGCAGCACCTGAGCTGCCAGAGCCAAATAGAATCCAGTTGGGCAACACCTACAAAGTCCTAGAGTTCCAAACACCTAGACAGGATGCTTAACTCCAAACCTTCAAAGAAACTAACAGTCAGGTCAAGGTCATATGCCTTTTTATCACATTCTGAACTGTTGTGTTTTCGGCAAATGCTTTTGTTGCTTGAAAGCAGTGGACTATCACTTTCAGTTTTGCAAATTTAACTGTGATCAAGGAAGCAAGACAAGTATACAAACTGCTATCTCTAACTTCAAAAAGGCCTGCTCTGTAGTGACACTTTGTAACAAGTAAACATCTTTGTTCCTCAATTACACCTCCTTGAATGTTAAGAATTAAGTAATCATGTTTTCTAAACTGCAGTGCCTTGATGCTACAATTGACTTTATATCCTTGATTATGACAAAGCTGATTTTGGAAACCCATACAGAAGTTCATTTAACTCAGAGTGTAACATACCATCAAACAAGAAGAGCATGGACTTCCACATAGAGACACACAACAAGATAAAGAAAGTGGCAATTTCAGGCCTGCACTGTTTGTTTTTTTTTTAATCAAAAATATGAATGAATAATTTTCTTCACTCCATTTAAAAGGATATTTTGATAAGAAATTTCTTTTCAATTTTTTTAGTTATTCTAAAATATATTCAACTATAATCATTAAGCAAATTCTTCAATAATTCTCCCATCTTATACTGTACTGATTTCATTTTCTTTTAACTCAAAATTTGCATTTAAAAAAACATAGACTATAGTCACCTTTCCACATTATATTCCACTACAATATGTTCTCAGATAGCTAATTTTTTGCCTTGAGTATTGATTGGGGGGTGTCCACCTTTTGACATTGTGATATGATAGTTATCTACAAGTGTTTACCTCATTCATAACTCTCCTCAGGCCCATGCAGCACCTGGGTTACAGGTTGAATACACCTGAGAGCTATTTATTTAATATAAGTATATATGTATATAATATTAGGATAATTCTCCTGTGCATTTGAATAACTCTTCTCTAAGATAGTTTTTATTGAAAACTTGCCCATTATTATCAGTAGTAGTAGTAGTAGTAGTAGTAGTAGTAGTAGTAGTAGTAGTATTTGTGTGTGTGTGTGTGTGTGTGTATGTGTATATGGTACATGATGTGTGTGGGAACACACATGCCATAGCACACATGAGATCAGAGGACAACTTCATGAGTCAGTTTTCTTCTTTCACCTTTACATAAATTTTGGGGACCAAACTTAGATGACCAGGCTTGTACAATAAGCACCTTTACACATTGAACCATCTGGCCAGCCCACATTTTAAACAATATATGCAAATTCATATTTATTTAAACCATTTACACAATTTTGATTAATTCTTCAATATTGTGACCAGAGGCTTAACCTGTAAAACCAACTTAAGAGCCCTAATTCAATAGTGTAAATGTTTTATTTATTACAGTCTTTTAATTAGTGGAGGGGGCACACCATGGTGCACACATGGAGGTCAGATGACATTTTGAGGGAAATCAGTTCTCTCTTTCCATCATCTGGGTCCTGAAGATCGAACTCAGGTTATCAGGCTTGGTGGCAAGCACCTTTACCTGCTGAGTCATCTAGTTGGCTCCATATGAATATTATTGTGTCAATTCTACATAGAGATTTCTTCCTCGTAACAATAATTGCCATTAAATTAGTCCAGAACCCTCGATATGCAGAAAGGATAATACTTAATGAAGCTTGAGGGGAAAGCAAGTGGAAGCAGCATGGCTCAACAGTGGTTCTGCAAGAGGAACTGGGAGACTCTTGCTTTGTAAGGAGACACATACAGAACGCAAGGCCCAGCCTTCTTTAGGCCCTCTGGTAAGGTGAACTCCTTACAAAGTTCACTGGTCTTGACCCTTCTGACCTGGAAAACTTCACTTTTGGAGGATTGGTGCCTAAGTAGTGCCCTTCTAGCCACAGCTGGTACAAAAGAGAACTTGGATGTTTCAAAAACAAGAAGAATGACGTGTCCCCTAAATAGGTACAGTATAGCAATTAGCCTTTTGAAAGCATCAACCATGCAGAATAACAACACTAAATCTGTTTGCTTTCCAGGATGACATGCCTTCGACACCTTGGTCATCCAGAAAATGCAAATTAAAACTACTTTGAGATACCACCTCACCCCAGTTAAAATGGTAACAAATACTGAGGAGGATGTGGGGAAAGAGGAACTCTTAACTGCTGGTAGGAATGCAAACTAGCACAGCCATTATGGAAATCAGTATGGAGGCTTCTCAAAAACTTAAAAATAGAACTATCCTATGATCCGGCTATACCACTCCTGGGTGTATACCCAAGGGCTCCATATCCTACCACAGAGAAACCTGCACATCCTTGTTCAGTGCTACTCTACTCACAATAGCAAGGAACTGGAACCAGCCTTGATACCTATCAACTGATAAATGGATGATGATAAAGTGATACATATACACAATACAATTTTATTCAACTGTAAAGAAAAATCAAATCATGAAATTTTCAGGAGAATGGATGGATTTGGAAAGTATAATATCAAGGAAGGTGTTATTCAAAAGAAATTCAAAGTGTTCTCTCTCATACATGGTTCTTAGCCTGAAATGCATACATTTATATGTATAAATGGGTGAACACGTGGATAAAACCTAAAAAACTAGAAAACGGGTTGGAGAGATGGCTCAGCAGTAAGACCACTAACTGCTCTTACAGAGGATCCAGGTTCGATTCCCAGCACCCGTATGGTGGCTACCATCTAAAACTCCAGTTCCAAGGGAATACCACAGCCTCTTCTGGCCTATGTGAGCATAGCACAACACAGGTGCCCTTACATACATGCAGGCAATACACTCATACACATAAAATAAAAATAATAAAATATTTTTCTTAAAAAGAAAAAAACTAGAAAAGAAATCAAGAGAGTAAAAATAGGTGATGAGGTAGATGGAGTGTGGGCAAAGTACACATGGGACATGAAGGAGGAAAAGAAAGTGGGGGAGGCAATCTGGGGGCACTAATGATAGTGGGGGTTGGGAAGATGAGGGAGGAGAATCTACTAAAACACACTTTGTGCTAAAAATGCCATAATACCTTATAGGCTAGGGGTTTTTTGGTTTGTTTGTCTTTTTGAGACAGGGTCTCCCTGTAGCCCCAGCTGACCTGGAACTTGCTATGGAAACCAGGCTGGACTTGATCTCACAGAGATCTGCCTGCCTCTGCCTCTGCTAGGATTAAAGGCATGCTAGGCTTGCACCACTACGCCCAGCTTTATATGCTAATGTTAAAATTTAAAATATAAAAAGTTAAATGAGAAGGCCAGGGATTACACACACCTGTAATCCCAGGACTCTGGAAGCAGAGGCAGGCAAATCTCTACAGGTCAACTTGATCTACACAGCAAGTTCCAGAGCAGCCAGGATTGCAACATAAGAGCTTTGTCTCAAAAAATTAACAAATTTATAAGTAAATAAATAACAATTAGAGCTAATGGGATGGCTCAGTGTTAAAAGCACTTGCCATCAAGACTGATGATGAGTTTGATCGCTGTAACCCACATGAAGGAAAAAGAGAACCAATTCTTGAGTTGTCCTTTGACCCCTACATGTGCTCCATGGCTTGTGCCCTCACAAAATGAAAATGAATAAAAAATTTTTTAAAAACTAAGAGAAGCAAAATTGGAAGAAGCAGAATGTAAGGGAAATAGATAAAGTTCACAGTAAAAAATATGAATTTCTTCCTAGAAAAAGAGAAGAATACATAGGCAAAAATGCACCTGCTTCTGCAGCTGTGACTAACTCTTACCAAGCACCATGTCCAGATGACACATCCTATGCAGTCTGACAGGTGTGAAAGGGGGTGTTCTTAGCTAAGAAGAACTAGGCCATTCTTACTTTGACTCAGCCTTGTTTGTGAATACCCAAAATAATGCTATTTATAAAAGGTTCTGAAATCAAAAGTCTAATACAATGGAGAGTTCAAGGCAATTCTCTGAACACTGGGTCAATTTCTCCTCATTCAGGGCCATCTGCAGTGACTGGGAGCAGTGGGGAGAGGTGACTGCCTCTGAAAATATGGAGACTGCAGCTGTGCTTGCCAATCCTCCTGGTGAATTCACTCACAGAGGCAAAGGACAGGCTCAGGATATCACAACAGCCTCCTTCTGACATTGGAAATGTACAACCAGTCATTAGTAGCAATATTGTTGCTGTTATTAGTGCTGTCTTTTTGCTATTCTGTAGAAATGGTGTGTTGTTTATGTGTGCTATATGCCAGATATTGTTGAATATAGAGAGACTGTTTCTTTAATCCTACAGGAGATGCCAATAAAATTAGTAACTGCTGAGCAAGAGCTGTGGAAAGGTGTTATGCCAGCCATTTTGAGGCAAACACAGAGTGACTGCTATTGAGTGTGATGAAGAGGGCTCATAATCTGTGGTGATGGTGACACAATTCTGTAAATACACTAAAACCCTCCAAATCATACACTATTTAAGAGGGTGATTTTATGCTATGTGAATTATATTTCCCCTCCTCTTCCTCCTCTTCTTCCTCCTCATTGTCTTCCTCTTCCTCCTCTTCCTCCTTCTCCTCCTCCTGTTCCTCCTCCTCCTTCCTTTTTGAAAACAAGATAAAAGAGGGACCAATATGTGTACCAGGAGTCTGTACTAGGTTTTGGGTAAAAGATAAAAATAAATTTAAAACTGGTTCTTTTAATCATTTATGTGGGAAATGTAAAAGAAATGTACTTTGTTTTCTATCAAAGGGTTAAATATGACAAAACTTCACTTTTAAATATTGTAAAAAAAAAAAAAAAAGTCACTTGGCAGAAATTCAAATTCCTCCAGGGTCAGCACTTCTTGAAATCAAAATATGTGCTCAAGGTTACACTTGGTACTGAATTGCATTCTGCTTATCAACTGTGTTGCTTTAAATCAGCAAATCCAATAAGAATGTGAAGTCCAGGACCCTTTGGTGTTAGGAATAAGAACCTAGCAGGACCCCTCTGGGTGGTCTTGCCTGCTTTATTAAATTCAAATTCCTCCAGGGTCAGCACTTCTTGAAATCAAAATATGTGCTCAAGGTTACACTTGGTACTGAATTGCATTCTGCTTATCAACTGTGTTGCTTTAAATCAGCAAATCCCATAAGAATGTGAAGTCCAGGACCCTTTGGTGTTAGGAATAAGAACCTAGCAGGACCCCTCTGGGTGGTCTTGCCTGCTTTATTTGACTCTGTATCCATCTATAGAAGTCAAACTTTTTGCCTTGATGAAATACTTTGGATTTTGTGGTCATTTTCTTGAGACTCCAAACCCATTTCCAACACTATGTGTCAGACCTGGTCCTAAGTCCTGCTTACATTATCTTACTTGAGAGAGCATTAGGACCTCATTTTACAGCTGAAGAAACTGATTCAGAGAATCCCTTGCCCAAAATCACACATGTAAAACTAGATCAAATCATATTAAGCTGCCATTTTACAGGCATGCTTTGTGTTCGAATGCCACCTATTTGTCTGTTGGTTGGTTTGATACTGAACTAAATTCAGAACCTCTCACAAGTTAGGCAAGTACTTCATCTGCCTGTGTGCGTGTGCGCAGGCTCGCGTGTGCGCGCACGCGCGCACGCATACACACACACACACACACACCACACCTTTTTTTTTTACTTTGAAACAGGATGTCACCAAGTTGCCTAGGCTAGCCTTGAACTCACTCTGTAACCTAGGTAGGCCTCAAATTTGCAAGCTTCTTGCTTCAGCCCGTTGAGTTGCTGGGACTACAGGCCTAATCCAACAGGTCTGACATTTTTGGCTTTTTTAAACCTGGCCCTACTATGTAGCCCAGGCTGTCCTTGAATTTGTAATCTTCTCACCTCCGCTACCCAAGTGCTGTGATTACAGGAATGTGCTTCCATGGCCAGCTCAAATTTCATCAACTTCTCATAGCTTAATCTGTTAAGTAGGGATCTGTGTCCATGATCTTCACTGTACAGATCAGAAACCTACTGTACCCAGACTATGCAACAAAGAACCCCAGGAAAGTAAGAGAGTGCAATCATAAATGTCAACACTCCAGAAAGCACTTCATATAAGCAAGAAGCAAACTCTGTGTGAAGCCACAAAGACCTTGAGTTCTGTCTGTTATAGCTCCCAGCACACTTGCCTAACAGATCAGCTCTATCGTACTCCACGGCACTCTTGCCTGCTTGGCAGTTTGAATCTGATGACAGATACATGTACATACTAGAATACCAGAATCAAAAATAGAAATGAGTGGGTGGCTGGGGAGATGGCTCAATGGTTAAGAGCACTTGCTGCTCTCACATAAAACTGGGTTTAGTTCCCAGCACCCACGTGGTGGTTCACAACCACCTCTAACTCCAGTTACAAGGGATCTGACACCTTCCTCTGTCCTTCCATGGGCACTAGGTACACACATGATGCTCTTACATACATGCAGAGACTCACACATATACATAAGACAAAAATAAATATTGAAAAAATAGAAATGAGTAACCTCCCTACAAACAGAATAAGTAGTAGATCACAGGGTTAACAGAGAACACAAAACAGTGGCTTAGCCAAGGGACTTGCTCCCACACAGCAAGAAGCATGAAGGCAGGCAGGCAGGACTGAAAGGCTATCTCCATGACTCCATTAGAGACCCAAGATGCATCTACCTTCCTAGTCCACCATCCTGAAAAGAAAGAATGACAAAAGTACCTTCTCATATATCAACTCCCATGTATTTGTTGATTTATTAATTTTCAGACAGGGTCTCATGTAGCCCAGGCTGGCCTTGAACTCACTATGTCGCTAAGGATGACCTGGAACTTCTGATCTTCCTTCCTTAGTAGTGCATCTCCATGCTCAGTTTCTACAGTGCTGAGGAATTGAGCCCAAGGCCTGGTACATGCTAGGCAAGAACTCTACCAGCTGAGCTCTGACTTCAGCCCCTTCAGCTCCCTTTTAAAGAACAAGCTCTGAAATTCCCTCTCAGGAATGACCACTTGGCAAGACTATGCTAGGGGCTGTTTGTAGCTTCAAGGGAAACTATATATTTTTAAGCTGGTCACATTTACCACCTGTTTATAATAGACACTGAACACTGTGAAATCAACTAACATGTTGTGCCTCATACAGGAGAAAGTGCAAAAATCTGGGTAGATAGATATTGGCAAATGCCTATTACAGGGATTTGAATACAAGCCTGGTTGTTCCAGAAACAATATACTTAATTCCAGTCTATGCTGACCCCCTTATGGAGTACATGGTCTAGAAAAATATACACAAAAGCTAATGCAACACAATATTGTATTAGGGGTAGAAAGATTGTAAAAGCCAGGTGTAGCTCATGAACTCAGGGAAGCAAGGCTTTCAGGCCACTGGAGGCTTATACATGTGAACTTGTAGCAATGGTGGCATCAAGCACAGGACCCATGCCAACTCAATTAAACAAGGGCCCAGAAAGGAAGAGAGAAATGGGTGGCAGACAAGCCCTAGACTGAGAACTACTGGAGACTGACTGATGCTGGATGAAGGAGAGAATGCCTTACATATGATCTCTACATGGGCTGACTAGACTCCAGTGGATGAATTCACACTGGGTATAAATGCATGATTGGATGGGACTTAATATGTATGGTGGAATGCATGAGGTCTGGTGGGGGGATGAGGGGGACATAGAAGGGGGAATGGTCTAAATTTGATGAAGAACTGTTGTATGAAATTTAAAAAGCTCAATAATTTTTAATACTTTATTATTTTTATTTTATGTGTATGAGTGTATTGCCTGCATGTGTATAAGTGCATCCTTGTGCAATGCCCATGGAGGTCAGAAGAGGCCATTGGTTCCCCTGGAACTGGAGTTACAGGTAGTTGTTAGCTGCCATGTGGGTGCTGGGATTCAAATCTGGGTCCTCTGCAAGAGCAGCCAGTGCTCTTAACCACTGAGCCATCTCTCCAGCCCCATAAAAACTTTTTTTAAAAAGAATATTGTTTTAGTTTCTTCTTGCTCCTGTGTAATATTCCTCTAAGCAACATGAATTATTGCCTGATTGTTTCTCTATTTATCTGCCTATTTTTACTAGAGGCCAGAAGTTTCCAGTCACTTTATCTGGACTCAACTAAAGTCAAGATGTTAATGGACTGGTTTCCTCTGGAGGTGCTATAGAGAATCCATTTCTACACCTTTTCTAATTTCTGAATACTGCGCACAGCCTTTGACTCATGATCCCTTCCTTAATTATAATACCCTTTTGCTTTTGTGTCACTTCTCTTTTGTTGTCAAATTTCCCTATGTCTTACTCTAAAGATGCTGGTGGGGCTGAGTGATGACTCAGTGATGAAGAGCATTTTTGCTCTTTTCTCTTGAGAACCAGAGTTCAGTTCATAGCACTCACGTCAGGTGGTTCATAACTACCTGTAATTCCAATTCCAAGATATCCAAAGCCTTCCTCTAGTCTCCACAGACACCTGCACACACACACACACACACACACACACACACACACACACACATTTTTGAAAAAAGATATCTATGATTACGTTTAGGACCCATCCAGCTAATTCAGGAAAATTTCACCATTACAGATCTTTAACCTAATTATACCTGGAAAGTTCCTTTTACTCTATATGGTAAAATTCATGGGCCCTTAGGACATGAACACCATTTTTAGTCATTAGTTGGTATCATGCAAATAGTAAGCTAGGAATTAATAAGGCAAGAAAAGAGAGCGTGACAACATTGGTAAGTGCCATGAATGAGAAGCAAACAGAACCATGGGATTTGGAAGGTGGTGAGATACTGCTTAGACAGCCAGAAAGAGGTGTGTAAACTATTTGGAAATAGAAATACATTACAGGGCAGGCATGGTGGCACACACCTTTAATCCCAGCACTTGGGAGGCAGGTAGATCTTTGTGACTTCAAGGCCAGCTTGGTCTATAGACCAGGTCAGCTATAAGGTCCAGGTCAGCTACAGAGACCCTGTCTCAAAATATAGGGACTTATGTAGCTCAGGCATCTAAATACTATGTAGCCAAAAATGACTTTGAACTGATCCTCCTGCTTCACCCTCCCAAGTGCTGGATTACAGGCTTGTACTGCCATGCCCGGTTTATGTGGTGCTGAGGACAGAACCCAGGACTCACCACATGCTAGAAAAGCACTCTACTGAGATACATCCCCATTTTAAACTGCTTAATTTATGAGTCTTCTTAATATAACCCCTCAAAAGCACCTTAATTTCTGAGTCTAGACAGTTTTAATGAAGCAAGGCATCCCTTCACCCAGGGGAGTGCCAGACAAAAACTGAATGTCTACTGCCATTTGCTTTATCTTTCAAATCATCAAAGTCTAGGGGTCTTAAACAAATGTAAAAGGAGGCTCCAACCCAGTGTACTCCTCCATGCGGCAAGCCTTCAGGGTTCTCTAGCAAGTCTCTGTAGGAACCAAGGGAGGCACTTAGGAGGTCTGGATGCTCAGACCCCAGCAAGATCTTGATCCCAAGGATGTCTGTGTGTGGCGCATTTGCCGGTTTGGTAGTAAAATGAAGCACAATGTGAAAAATGTTTAAGGGCCTAATATCTAAACAGGAATGCTTGTTCTTACTGCATTTAAAATATATCAGCGTCTGCTGATGAGGCTGTCCTAAACAAAAGAGAGTTCAAAAAGGATTCAAAAATGCAAGGGAGAAAGCAAGCCAGAGATGTTTGATAATTCTGCTTCAGCTCATGGTCCACACACAGTGGAAAAGAGGGGCCAGTCTGGAGGACTGCAGACTTGCTCTTGGGCAGGGTTCCTCAGCCTCAACACTACTGCGCTTTGCTATGGGGGCCTCTGATGTACATTATAAGGTTTGGCAACACCCTTACCCTCTACCCGTCCCCTAGTAGTGATAAGCAAATCCTGTCTCCAAAAATTATCAAATGCCTTGGTGGGGGAGGAGGGTGGTCCTTGACGAGAACCACAGTTTCTGGGAGCTGTCGGTGCTTCGGTTCCCAGGAAATTTCCAGAACATCACAGAATTCCTGTGAAACCTGGATGAGAAAATAATAGGATTCTTCAAGATGACTGGGCACAAAACAGTCACTCCTCACTCCTGAGACCTTATAACAATAGCCAAAAATACATTACAACTGTATTTTTGTATAGCATATGGAAGCTGACAGTGAGGGATGGGCGCATAGGGGCCTGCTACACCTCTCACAGGAACCTCTAAAACAGCACACACCTCCCAGTCATGCAAAGCTCACCTGCACACACTCTGAGCTTCTGTCCTTCTCTGAAAATGATGCCGACAGCTACACTTCATCTTTTAAAATTCATAATTCGGAGAATTCAACAGTTTATCAGCTAAGAAATTATTGTTAAAGTACTGAACCTTCCCTCTATACTTAAAATTTAGTGTATATAAACATAAAATCTATAGGATTGTATATATTTATAATATGATTTCATAAAGCAACACAATCAGTGATAGGAGTTATTTTTCTCTAGGTACTAAAGATATTAAAATGGATGTTGGTGTAGCTTTAAATGCTTTGACACAATAATGTTCATAACAAGTGACTAGCATCTTTTTTGTGCATCCTACATTCATGATACCTACAGGCAAAATAGGTCCTTCACTGCCCCTGCCTCCAAAAAGGAACTGCACAATGCCAGACCCAGGCTTTTCCTCTTCCTCCCGCCTCTCCTCCCCTGCTGGCTCTGCCTGCAGCTGCCGCTCCCCAGCCCTTTTCCTCCAGAAACATCAATTTTTCATTGCTTCAAGCTGGGCCTCTGAGCATCCGCAAAGCCATTCTCCCACCTCCTGTACAGCTGGCTGAGCCATTAGCTCTGGGACAGAACAGAGATGGACCATTAATTCCCAAAACATGTCATTGTTTCTTGGCTGTCTCTCTCTGCAAGTAAGTGTGAGGCTATGGGGAAAGGCTGCTGGTTTGCAGATTCGCCACAAGAGAAAAGCAAATAGAAGCAAATGAACAGACAGAAAGCTAGTGAGGGAAGAGAAGACCATTAAAAGAAAAAAAGGAAAAAAAAAAGCTTTTTAAGGACAGGCTGTACAGATTCCTGGTACTGTTTAATAGGGCTGTCAATGTGCATTGCATTTCCTCCCAAGCCTCCTATTGGTTATTCCTGAAGTTTTGTCCCCACAAGACTGGGTCTGAGTGCTGTCACCACCACCAGCAGCTGTAAAAATCCACCTTAATACCACATTATAAAGAGGCCAAGTGCCATACGCCTTTAGGCTTCACAGTATTTGTATTAAATTAATTAATTGGGGTTTGCCAAAGAAATAGAACCAATAGGAGGGGGGTTGTGTGTGTATGGAGAGAAAGAGAAAGGAAGAGGGAGAGAGAGAGAGAGAGAGAGAGAGAGAGAAAGGGAGAGAGAGTTAAAGGAATTCATGGTTGAACAGGGTGGGCCAGCACAACAGAGGTATAGAGAAAAGCTAATGTTGCAGCTCCAGTCCAAAGCAATCAGCAAGGCAGAATCCTCTGTTCTTTGAGGGTTCACCTCCTTTCTCTTAAGGTCTCTGATGGATTGGATGAGGCCTACCCACACTAGAGATGATGATCTGCTTTCCTTCAACTCTACTGATTTAAATGTCAATCACATCTGAAAAATAGCATCACAGCAATAGCTAGACTGGGGTTGAATCAAGTCCGTACATAAAATCACCCATCACAGTAATCCTAAAAACCTATCCAGTAGACTAGGACTAAACCTGAAATCAGGGCTGAGATACTTTCCCTAGAGAATCCCTTTGCAGTGGTCTGGACTTAGAGACCTCATGGAGAGATGGTAAAATTTGCCTTCTCTGTGCCTCTTCATTCCCATCTTGTTCAAATTACAACTTCTGCTGAACCCCTTGTGTGGCGGTTTGAATAAAGTATCCCCGATAGGCTCAAGCATTTGAACACTTGACCCCAGTTGCTGGTGCTGTTTGTGAAGGTTTGGGGGGTGTGGCCTTGATGGAGGAAGCAAGTCACTGGGGGCGGCTTTGAAAGTTCAAAGCCACATCCAATTTCCAGTTTCCCTCTCTGTGCTTCCTGTGTCTGCTGGAATATGTGAGCACTCAGCTTTCTGCTCCAGCTGACACCTGTCATGCCTCCCCAACCTGATGGATTCTAATCCCTCTGGAACTGTAAGACAAATAAACCCTTCCATCTATAAGTTGCCTTGGTCAAGGTTTATCACAGCAACAGAAAAGTAACAAATATATCTTGGTTTCCTTCCCAAATGATCAAAATGCATGCATGAGCCCCCACTACTGAGTAGCTTTCTGATCTTTGCCACTACTTCATGACAAAGAGTGGATCTTCCAAGTGAGCCCATACCACAGATACTGTAAGCTTTAATGTGAGGAGCCTAGAGCTGTTCTGCAAGGGTCACGGGTTTGGCTCAATACCCAAGTTTAGCAAGTATAATATAATGGAAAGATGGCTAGACAGGAAGCTGGGCCACCTAGCGTTATAGTTGTCATGAACCAATGTCAATTAAGCATACTATCTTGGTTCCCTTATTTATAAAATAAGAGGACTGGACCCAGTGGAAAAGCTATAGGATTCATTCTAGCTTGGAAATTCTTTTGTCCCATTAGTCCACTGTACTATGGGTTCTGATTTCAGGATGCCCCACCTGCAGCCAAACTGGCAGCATTTTGGATTGCTATCATTCACTCTTCTAGCCATTCACTTATTAATGTAATGAATTTATGCCTATTCTATGCAAAGAAGTCTCTAAGGTACTGTGTATGCAATAGACAAAGAAATCTTAGCTAGCATCCCAGCCTCCAAGAACTGAATATCTACTGTAATCCAGTTAGGATGACTTCTGCAAGTAATAGAATTCCTAGTGAAAGGTGCAAGCATTGTTATCTACAATAAAAAGAGTTTGGACACTAGAAACCCTAAAACTGTGGAGATAGACAAATCCATGATTCCCAGGTGTTGCAGAGAAGAGATGATGAGCAGGCAGAAGGATTTTTAGGGCAATGAAACATCTCTGTATGATACTGAAGTGGGGGACATACAGCTTTACTCATGTCCAAGCCCCATGTCCAAGAGGGAACCAGGTATAAACAATGAACTTGAGGTGATTGTGGTATGTTGGTGTAGTCTGCTGGTCCTTGTAAATGTACTGTACTCTTGGGAATGTTAACAGGGGAAGAGGCTATGCATATGAGCAGGCAGGAAAACAGTCACAGGGAGTTTCTGAACCATCCCCTCAGGCTTGCTATGAATCTAAACCTGCCATAAGATAATGTTCTTTATTTTAATCTGAAAGTCGATGGTTCCAGGAGTGACTGCAGGCACAGTGCACACCAAAGGCATAACTCTCTCTAACAGCTTTTCATCTTCGTGTGCTTATGGCTTGTCACTGAGTGGTCACAAGATGGCTACCACAGCTCCAAGCTGTGGATCTTCACACAAGCCTAAGCAAGCATGCAGGGATAGAGCTATTTGCCTGACAGGCTCTGATTCCTCCCGCCCTCAGGAAAGAGTTTTTGGCAAATGTACAACAGATGTCTTTTATCTCATCGTCTGTAATTGGGTCACACTTCCCATCAGAAGCTAATCCTACTGAAGGGAAATGGGATTCCTGATACAAGTTATCTCTCAGTGACTCTGTGACAGCTGACCAAAGAAGGAAGAAAAGTGAAGGGAGAGAAAAAATAATACACACCCATATATATGTATATATACACAGAGATTCATATGTTCACAGAGAGAATATATATTTCTTTACTATATATAGCCGAATAAAAATTCAGATATTCATATATTCACAAGGAGAATATATGTATTTCTTTTCTATATAGAGAGCCAAAAGAAATCCAGATATTCACAGGGAAAATATTTACTTATATCTTTCTATATTTTTTCAAAGGAAAATTCCAGAGAACTTCACTTTGTCAGGAAGAAAAAGTAATTTTTCTCCATAGATGTTCTTAGCTGGAATATCTATAACACAGACAAATTACAGTGAAAAAACAGAAACAAGCTTATTAACATGGACCGCACACGCCATGTAGAAGAAACCTCAACTAAAGCATCTCAAAGTAGCGCTCTACAAGTCTGGTTTATATGGCATCTTTAAAAATGAACAATGGGGCTGAAGAGATGGCTCAGCAGTTAAGAACACTGATTGTTCTTGCAGAAAATCCGGGTTCGAATCCCAGCACCCACATGGCAGCTAACAACTGTCTGTAACTCCAGTCCAAGGGGATCCGATAGCCTCTTCTGACCTCCGCAGGCACTGCATGACATGGGTGCACTTACCCCATGCAGGCAATACACACACACCATAAAATAAAAACAACAAATTTTTAAAAATTAAAATTTAAAAAATGAACAATAATGTTAAATCAACTCCTAATGACTTATTGTTATACCCATAGAACAACTCTCTCAACTCTCACCAGAGAAGCTTCATCATATAGCAGATGTTGATTAACACAGAGACTGGTTTCAGAGTACTTATCCCTGAATAGGACACCTGTATCAAACTTCTGCCTCCCAAGATTCAGGGATCACGGCAGAAGACGGGGTGGGAGATTGTAAGTGCCAGAGATGGTAGATGACTACAGGGAAACCAGTTTTACAGATAGTTAGGAACTTACTCATATAGACTCACAGCAATGGTGACAGCATATACAAGTCCTATATACACTCAAGCCAGAAAAAAAATCCTAGCATAGATGTGGGGAAGTGAATAGGAGACCCAACCCTAGCTGAGGAACTATTGCAATGTACATCTGCTGGGTTTGGGAGAGTCAATCTTTGAGGATGTGACTCTGGGTAGATTAACCAGCTCCAGTGAATGGACCCACACCAAAGGACACAAGTTTAAGTTTAACTCAATAGGCATAGATAGAAGATAGATGATAGATAGATAGACAGATAGATGATAGATAGATAGATGATAGATAGAAGATAGATGATAGAAGATAGATAGATAGATAGATAGATAGATAGATAGATAGATAGATAGATAGATAGATAGATAGATGATAGATAGAAGTACATGAAATGATGGTGGGAGGGAAATGGGGGTATAGATCAGAGAAGGGGTCTAAATAGGATAAAAATATATTGTATGAAATTCACAAAAATTCAGTTAAAAAACTTTTAAAAAAATTATATCACAAGCCTGGCATGGCGGCACTTGGGAGGCAAAGGCAGGCTGATCTCTGTGAGTTCAAGGCCAGCCTGGTCTACATATCGAGTTCTAGGCCAGCTGGGGCTACAGGGAGACCCTGTCTCAAATAAATAAGTAAATAAATAAATAAATAAATAAATAAATAAATAAATAAATAAATTTTAAATGATATCACAAAACAAAAATGAAGAGTAAAGGGCTGGGGAGATCACTCAATGGTTAAGAGCACATATGGTTTTTGCAGAGGACTGGAATTACCAGTAGTGGCTCACAACAGCTTGTAATTCCAGCTCTATGAGGACCCAACACCTTCTTCTGGACTCCACACGCACCTGCACTCACACATGCACAAACCCACATACAGACACAGACACACATAATTAAAAATACAATCTCTTTTTTTAATTAACAATAAAGATAGGGCAAAGAAGGGGGTTTCAGCTTCCTGCAGTGGGATATTGGGGAAGATAAGCATACAGAGGAAGCCAACTGAGTCAGACTTGTATACAGAATCCTCAAGTTCCATCTTTGGGCTGGTGAGCACCTAAAGCTGTCTCTAAGAAAGAGAACGTATGTTGTACTCCAAACAAAAAGGGAATAAATGGAAAGATTTTCTTCACTTTTCTGCTTAATTGCCTTTAGCACAAATAAACATTTTTATGGTGAAAAGGTATATTTTTGAAGTGATATTCTGGTTTCTTTCATCTCATGTGAGACTTTTATTGAGCAAGACACAAACAAGGAGATTTGAAGACCAAAAGTCTCATCTGGTAAGAAGGCTCATCTGGTGAAGTTTACAACACAGTTCACAGTGGGAACAGGGCTGATGGGACACAGTTTGAGTTGGTCACTGTCCTCTGTCTTTTCCTCTTAGGGCATAGCCCCAGATGCAGGACACCCAGCTGGTATTCACTGCTGCAGAGTCATTTGTTTGCTTACTGCTGGGGACAAATCCCCACAGCTTTTGAGGTCCCTGGGATTTTTTTGTGTTGATTTTGTAGTAAGAGGAAAAGCAGTTTGTTTTTCCAACATTTATATATTACGGGTTGTTTTATACATACATCCCTAGGGTAAAGCTTTTAATTCATTAATGAAGAAAAGTAGTTGGGCGTGGTGGCACAGGCCTTTAGTCCTACAACTTGGGAGGCAGAGGCAGTCAGATCTTTGTGAGTTCAAGGCCAGCCTGGTCTACATAGTTTCAGGACAGCTGGGACTACAGGGGGACCCTGTCTCAAAAAAAAAAAAAAAAAAAAAAAAGATTAACAATAATTACCAAATAGGACAATTATGATAAAATATTATAATAAAAGATATTTTAAATGTATGAATCATTGAGTTGGGCATGCTAGCACATGCTCTTCAGAAGCAGAAGCAGGAGGATCACCCCAAGTTTGACCATCCTTAGCTACATACTGAGTATGTAGGCCAACCAGGGCTGCAAAGAGAGACCCTATCTTGGAAAAAAATCAAATAAAGTAAAAGGAAGAAGCATCAGCAGG
Organism: Nannospalax galili; assembly: GCF_000622305.1. Lineage (NCBI taxonomy): Eukaryota > Metazoa > Chordata > Mammalia > Rodentia > Spalacidae > Nannospalax > Nannospalax galili. Next base: position 2,827,683 of record NW_008329320.1, read on the forward strand.
TTGGACAGCTCATTAGTAAGGGCACATGTTGCCAAGTCTGGTGGCTCGAGTTTGATCCCTGGAACCCAAAAGATGGAAGGAGAGAACCAAGTACCACAAGTTGTCCTCTCTTTCTCTCTCTCTTTCTCTCTCTCTCTCTCTCTCTCTCTCTCACACACACACACACACACACACACTCACACACACATACACAAAAGCATGCACCTTCACACATAAATCAATCAATAAATGAATGGAAAAAAGAAACATAAATTGTTTACTTCCAGAATTTCCCACTTGATATCTTAAGGCCATAGCTATCCATAGGTAGGTAAAGCTGGAAGTAAAAGTTCAGATAAAGGAGACTCTTGCATAAATGTTAAACAACAATATAATCCCAGAACAAACAAGGACAGGACATGCCAAAAAGGCCTAGTCTCCTGCTCCAGTCCCCTATCACTATGATATTGGGGGTGGGGTGAATCAACCAAAGTGGGGAGGGTGGTACAGAGCAAGACAAAGAACAAAGTGTGATGACACCTTTGTATGAAGACACCAGAATGAACCCCATTGCTCTGCATGCAAACTTGAAAATTAAATTAAATGAATGAGCAAGCTGGTGGGCTAGGACCTTATTCCTTCCTCCTTACAATAGCAATGGAAATGATGGAGAGGAGTATACGAATTCTCCATTCTTATAAACAAATTGAGTTCTAAATCTTTCAACACTAACATGATATTGTAGTCTACAGATATATTGGGCTGCAATCTTGGTTGTCCTATGGCCTGCAGGCCAAGGGTTGGACATACCTGCTCGAAGTGACCCAGATACCTACCATTTCAGATGTGGGCCCTGGCAAACTCGGCCCTTGCCTCTGAAGGCCAGTCCAGATAATCTCATCCTCTACAGAGTAGGGAGAGCCTGAGTTTCAGAGTGAAAGTGTGTTATGCTTACAACTCTGACCTGGAGACACTTGGTAAATCATTAAAGTGTCCTTCTTCTCTTCTCTATTAAATGGGAAGATGATCACATCTACCGCACAGGGCTGTTGGAAGGACTGAATGAAAGAAAACACGTTGAGCACTTACCACAGTGCCTGGAGCAAGGTGATGGCCAAGTGCAATTGTTAAAGTTAAAATATGATCTTACTTCCCTAAACATGTAATATTTAAGCATGGAGTTGTCCAAAATCTTGTTTGCATCCTTCTTTATTGGCAGGTCTCTACCGGCCCACCTAGCACAATATTTCTGATGTCAGGAATGAATGAATGCCATCTCACACTAGTTAGGAGAGCTAGTATGCAAAAAACCAAACATTCACACACACACACACACACACACACACACACACAAATAAATAAATAGATTAATTAATTAATTAATTAAAAATAAAAACAGAAAATAACAAGTGTTCAAGACAGCTGGAGAAATTGGACCTTGTACACCATTGATGAGAGTGTAAATAGTGTAGCTGACAGAAACCGACATGGTGATTCTTCAGAACATTCTCAATAGAGCTGTTATGTGATCCAGCAATCACACTCTTAGGTTGTTGCTGAAAGAACTGAAAGCAGGGACTTGAACAGAATCTATAGGCCCTTATTTATGGAAACATTATTCACAGAAGCCAGAAAGTGAAAGCAATCCCAATGTCTATTGGCAGATGAATGGATTTAAAACATATGCATACATACATACATACATACATACATATTATATATGTATGTATATATATTTTATATATATATATTTTTTTTAACTCAGCCTTAAAAAGGAAATTCTGAGCCAGGCATGGTGGTGCACACCTTTAATCCTAGCACTTGGGAAGGTGAGGCAGGCAGATTTCTGTGAGTTTGAGGCCTGCCTGGTCTACACATCGAGTTCCAGGCCAGCTGGGACTACAGGGAAATCTTGACCCCCCGCAAAAAAGGGAAAGAAACAGCAAGCAGAATCATGGCTTCCAAGAAAGCTGAGGAGAGGGGCTGGGGATATGGTTCTGTGGCAAAGTGCTTGCTGCACAAGGATGAGGACTTGAGTTTGGATCTGCAGCAGTTCTCAGGGACTCACTGACCAACTGGTTTAGCTGAAGCTCTGAGCTCTCCATGGTCAATTAGAGAACCTAGCTCAAATAAAATAAATAAATAAATAAATAAATAAATAAATAAATAAGGTGGAAAGTAATAAAGGAAGATGCTCAGTGTCAACCTCTGGCTTCCCCATATGCACACACAGGCAAGCATACCTACACCTACACCTACGCCTACACACACACACACACATACACACAGAGCTGGGGTGGATAGAATAAGAAGTTGCTTGATGGGTATCACTTTAGTTTTACAAGATGAAAGCATTGGTTGGGCAACAAATGTGAATGACTAACCAATATGGAGACTGTATAGTTAAAACCGGTTAAGCTGATGAATTGCAAGTTATATGTATTTGACATAACTTTTTTTAATGTTAAAGAGGAATGAAACCCTTATTCACTGCTGGTGGCAGTACAATTTAGTATAGTATAGAAATTAGTTTAGAGGTTCCTCTTAAAAATAAAACTACCATACAACTCAACTATTCCATTTCTGGGTATATACCCAGAGAACTCTATGCCTTAGCCTAAAGAGATTTGCACCCACATGTTTACTGTTGCTCTATTTACCAGAGCAAGGAAATGAAAGCAACCTAATTGTCCAGCAACAGATGAATAGATAATGAAAATCTGGTACATATATAAAATTGAATATTACTCAGTTCTAAAGAAAATGAAATCACAAAATCCACAGGAAAATGGATGAGCCTAGAATGTATAATATTAAGCAACATCACCTAATCTCAGAAAGTAAAACCCACATGTTCTACCTCATATATGGATCCTAGCCTATGATTTACTCATGTGTATATGTAAACAAATGTGGGGGGGATACTATAATATTAGGAAGGAGACAAGAAAGGGTAATTTTTTTTTCAGAGCTGAGGACCAAACCCAGGGCTTTGCACTTGCCTAGCAAGCGCTCTACTACTGAGCTAAATCCCCAACACCTAAGGGTAATTTTTAAAAAAGGAAAACTAGTGAATATATATATATAGTGTAAGTCCTATAAATCCTACCTTAACATACAACATATTTTTATATGCATGAGTGTTTTGCTTGCATATATGTAAGTATATCATGTGTGTGCAATGCCTATGTCGGTCAGAAGAGGACATCAGATTCCCCTGGAACTGGAGTTATGGACAGCTGTTAGCTGCTATGTGGGTGCTGGGAACCAAATCCAGGTCCTCCACAACAGCAGAACCAGTGCCCTTAACCACTGAGCCATCTCTCCAGCTCCAAGATACAATACACTTTTAATGCAAAGTAAGTCCTTAAATGGTAGTGTTCACATGTGATTCCATGAGAGACTGTTACCTTACAAGGAATTCTGAATTTTAGGGTTTATTTTTTTCCTTTCTTTGAGTGCATTTGTAGGCTATAGGGTTTTGCTTTGTTTTGCTTTCAAATCCTGATAAACTTTTAAAAATATTTTTTTAAAGTGAAGAGGAGTGTGGGTGAACGCTACACCATGAAGAAATTCTGAAAACTTTGCAGCAAGTGAAAGAAGCCAGAAACCAAAGATCACAATTACATAGTTATGTTCATATGAAATGTCCAGAAAAGGAAAATCCTCGGAGAAAGAAAGATTAGTGGGGGGCTGGAGAGATGGCTCAGCAGTTAAGAACACTGACTGTTCTTGCAGAAGACCTGGGTTCGAATCCCATCCACATGGCAGCCAACAACTGTCTGTAACTCCAGTTCCAGGGATTCTGACAGCCTCTTCTGTCCTCCGTGGGCATTGCACGACACGGGTGCACTCACCTACATGCAGGCAATACATGCACACATATAAAATAAAACTAATAA
>NW_008329320.1:2831601-2845250 GCF_000622305.1 Nannospalax galili
CTCGTGTCATGCAATGCCACAGACGTCAGAAGAGGGCTTTAGATTCCCCTGGAACTGGAGTTAAGGACAGTTCATAGCTGCCATGTGAGTGTTGAGAATTGAACCCGGGTCCTCTGCAAGAGCAGTCAGTGCTCTTAACTGCTGAGCCATCTCTCCAGCCCCCATAAATAAAATATTTTTAAAAAAGAAAGATTAGTGACTGCTGGGCATGGATGAGGTTGAGCACAGGTGAGACTGCTAATGGGTGCAAGGGATCATTTGGAGGTGACAACAATGCTCTGAAATTAAATAATTAGGGGGCTGGAGAGTTGGTTCAGTGGTTAAGAGCATTGACTGCTCTTGCAGAAGACGGGGGTTCAATTCCCAGCACAAATATTTTTAAAAAAGAAAGATTAGTGACTGCTGGGCATGGATGAGGTTGAGCACAGGTGAGACTGCTAATGGGTGCAAGGGATCATTTGGAGGTGACAACAATGCTCTGAAATTAAATAATTAGGGGGCTGGAGAGTTGGTTCAGTGGTTAAGAGCATTGACTGCTCTTGCAGAAGACGGGGGTTCAATTCCCAGCACCCACATGGTGGCTAACAACCATCTGTAACTACAGTTCCAGAGGAATCCATAAACCCCCTTCTGACCTCCATGGGCACAACACAGGTGCACTTACACACATGCAGGCAATACACTTATACACATAAAATAAAAATAATAAAATATTTTTAATTTAAAAATTAGATAATAATGTCAACTCTATGAATACATTAAAATCATTGAATTGCATAAGCAGCACTTAGTGTATGTTAGATCCCAGAATAGCTGTTATAGAAATTGAGCAAATGAAATTCTAATTACATTGAGATCACAGGGGTTGTTTTAATTCAGCACTAATTCTAGTATACAGGCTGTTTTTCAAGAGAGTTAAGAGGGAACTGGAGAGGCAGGTCAGTAGATAAAGGTTCTTGCTGCCAAGCATGACAACCTAAGTTCAATCCCTGGGACCCACATGGTGGAAGGAAAGAACCATTTCCCAAAAACTGTCTTCTGACCTCCTCGGGTGTAATATGAAATGTTCCCATACGTGTATGTGTACACACAAACACACTAAATAAATAAAACTGAAATTTTAAAAAAGAGTGAGGGAGAAAGAAAAGATGAGGAATAGTTTATCGATGGGTTACAGGTAAAAGAAATAAGTTCTGGGGCTAAAAAGATGGCTCAGGGGTTAAGAGAGTTTACTGCTCTTGGGCTGGAGAGATGGCTTAGCGCCTAAGAACACTGGCTGTTCTTGCAGAAGGCCTGGGTTTGAATTCCAGCACCCACATGGCAGCTAACAATTGTCTGTAACTCCAGTTCCAGGGGAACTGACGCCCTCTTCTGTCCTCCTCAGGCATTGCATGACACGATGCACTTACATAACATGCAGGCAATACACACATACACATAAAATAAAAATAATAAATAAAATATTAAAAAATAGGGCATGAAAACTATATTGAAGATGGGAAAAGTAACTGTGAGATCTTAAAGGGAGGGTCTGTGATTAAAATCTGAATCTTAAATATTAAGGAAAAAAAAAGAGAAGAGTTTACTGCTCTTACAGAGGACCTGGGTTTGGTTCCCAGCACCCACATCAGGTGGCTCACAACTGCCTGTAATTCCAAGGGACCTGATACCCTCTTCAGGACTCCACGTGCTGGGGCACGTGCACTTACATGTACACATATATACAGACTTTTTTAATTAATGAAAAAGTAAAATAAGCTCTGGCATCTTATTACACAGTAGGGTATCTATAAAAGATTATAATGTGTTATCATCCCCAAGAAATGATGTGCTCACAGTACAAAGAATGATAAATGTTTAGGAGACAGGTTTGCCCACCCTGACTTGAACATAAGCCATGTGTACATGTATTGGAACATCACTGGTACCTCGTAATATGTATAATTTGCATGTGTCAATTTTTTAAGTAAAATAAACATAGAAGGGAAAAAACTGACTTGCATCTGCAATATGGGTAGGAAGAGGTTCAAATAGGTCATCTTAGCAAGCCTTAGTCTGGCTCCTGGGAGTCTTGAAATTCTCAGGCTCACAGTCTGCCAGTAGCAGCTAAAAGCTCCAGACTTTAGCAGCTGACCAGGAGACCCACCTCTCCCTGAAGACCCTGATGTCTAACCATGTAGTCTTCTCCCGGCTCTAATAGCCCCAATACATCTATTCCCCCCAGAACCGTCCTGCAGGGAATTCAACTGCTTGTTTTGTAATGATGTAATTATGCACCATTCATTGATAATGAGCAAAAATAATCACAGACAGCACAAACAGCTGGTGAGCAAGTTTCCCGCAAAAAGCTAAAGGCAAGCTTTTTTTTAAATTATTTAAATCGGTTTTGAAAACCTCACTCGGTAATCTCAAACGTGCAGCAGAGTTTATGCAGGTGCTCAGAAGTGACAAAGACATTCTGTACAGTGCACATCGTCAGGACCATTCACTGGGGAACTCAAAGCAAGCAGAAGCCAGAGAATGGAAGCGCAATTCACTGCCAGGCATTCCTCTCTATCTATGATCCTCATGCTTGAAAACGCCTTCTGTCCCCCTAACACTTTGCACGTATAGATTGCACGTTGCTTCTACTGAAGATAACTCTTCTCATCCAGCCAACAGGAGTCCAGAGCACTTGTTCTCGGAGCTCTACCCAGATAAAAGCCTTCCATTCTTCTTGCCCGGGGCCAGTGGTCAGGGCAGAGCTAGTCCTCCAGACCACCCACCCCACTGCATAAGCACCTGGTGCTCCACTTCTTATCATCTAAATGGGGGCTTCTAGAACTGAGTTTAAAACCAACAAAAGGGAATGTTTGAAAAATACCAACCATCCCTGTGGCTGGATATAAATCTATGTAAACAGTTCAGGCAGAGCCAGCAATGTAAGGAGCCCAGCTGTTTGCCACCTTGCCAATCTACATTCTTCAAGCCCCAGCAAGGAAAGGCAGCATTTCAGGCTGTCATCTGAACCTATCTGCACTCTGCATCCTGATGAGGCAGAGCAGGCTCTGAGCATTCTTGCTTCATATGTTGGCTTTTTTCTCTGGTTGCCTCCTTCTCTTCTTTTTTTGAAATGAAAAAGAAAAATGAATTTCTATTATATAAAAATATAATCCACAAGTCATGAAATTCACCTTTTCTTTTCTTTTTGGAAACAGGGTCTCATGTAGCCCAGGCTGGCTTCTAACTTGCTGTGTAGCTGATGGTGTCCTTGAATTTCTATCCTCCTGCCTCTACCTCCTAAATGCTGGGATTATAGGTGTGCACTACCATGCAATGCTGGGATTAAAACACAGAAATTAATACATGCTAGACAAGCACTCTACCAATTAGGCTACATTCCCCAGCCCACATTCACCTTTTTAAAGTGTGTAATTCAATGGTTTCAAATACATTCATAATCACTATCTAGTTTAAGATAATTTTCATCAATTTAAAGTGAAATTCCATGCCCATTAGTAAATATTCCCTGTCCCTCTTTTCCCAGCCTCTAAACACAAACTGATTTTATAAATTACTTATTCTAAACATTTCATATAAGTGAAATCATAAATATGTGATCTTTTGCATTTGATTTCTTCATTTACCATGTTTCTCAGATCTGCCTACGCTATTGCATGGATCAAGGCTTCATTCCTTTTTATAGCTGAATAATATTCTACAGCATATATGAAAAAAATATATTCATATACACCATATTTTTATTCTTCCATCGGTTGATGGAAAGTTGGGTTGATTCCACTTGTTTGTCCTTGTGAATAATGCTGATGTATTCTTTATATACAGGAGAGTGTAGATGTATGCTTTCAGTTCTCTTGGGTGTATACTGAGGAGGGAAACTACTGACTCATATGGGTAACTCTTTCTGAGGAACTCAACAGTCCTTCCACTGTACACCTGCAGTTCCTTATTGTTGTGGTAGTGGTAGAGCCTTTTCTTGACTTTGTTTCATGTTTTTTATTATCCTGGTTGAGCCTCAGGTCTATTTTTCAAGATATCTCTGAACATGTTCATGTTTTCTCCAACTTGACCCCTGAAAAAAAATTGCCAAACAGAGATACTTAAAACAGATTGTGCTAAGGCATTGCATCCCAAACTAAGAAAAATTGCCCCCAAGTTTTTTCTTTATATAACCAGACTTGGTGGCACATAACTTTGATTCCAGCACTTGGGAGGCAGAGGCAGGTGGATCTCTATGAGTTCGAGGTCAGCCTGGTCTACATAGCACATTCCAGACTAGCCAGGGCTATGTGATAAGGCTCCATATTTTTTTAATATTTTTAAAAAATGGAACTGGAGTTAAGGACGGCTCATAGCCACCATGTGGGTGCTGGGAATCGAACCCGGATCTTCTGCAAGAGCATCTCTCCAGCCCCCATGTTTTTTTAAAGCAGCTGTAATGTGACAGCTGCTGCCAGGCTGAAGCCAGGGTGAACCTGACCAGTCTTCCTGAGCTTCTGCTTCCTCACTCCAGCATCAAGACCAAGCGAGCATTTAGAAAAATGGGAGGTGATGGATCTATTGACATGTTTTCCAAACTCCTGGAGAACCTGTTCCTCCAGGCTGCTAAACTAGTGGAAAATCACTTGGATTCTGAAATTCAGAAACTGGATCCAATTGTTAAAGATGAATGGAACTCCTCAAAGAAGATATTGGCGGCACTGAGGAAACCTCCACAGCAGAAGCAAGAATGGCTTTCAGAAGGGGAACACAGAGAAATTCCCAGTAAGAGAGACTTCTTTCAATAAGTCAAAGAGGGTGAAAAAGTGGTTTGCCATTTCTACAGTGTCTCCCCGATTCAGGTATAAAATACTAGACAGGCATTTAGCAATACTACCCAAGAAACATCTTGAAACCAAGTTTCTGACGCTGAATGTGGAAAAGCACCCTTCCACTGTGAGGGACTGCATATCAGTCATTCCCACACTAGCACTCTGAAAAGACCAGAAGAGACAAGATTATGTTGTTAGATTTACCAACCTAGGAAAAATAGGTGACTTCACCACAAAAACTTTAAAATGAATACTGGGTTGTTCTAATATTATTAATTACAGTGGAAATTTAGTGGAGTCGCCATTTCAGAGTCAAAAGAAATTTGGGATAAATTTCACAAAGCTACAAAAGAAAACTATCCAAGGAAAGAAATATAATTCAGGTTCTAATGATGATGCGACTCAGCTGTAATTCTCTGTGAGCCATCTTTCTGTTTACTTGAGATTTAAATGTGTTTTCTAAGTTCATTGATTTCAGTACCCTAATATCTAATACTCATATCCCGACAATTTACACTGTCCCATCCCAAGGCAAGATGTCTTTACTATCTTCTGTGGGGTCATCATGTGTAACTAGAGAGAAACTCTGGGGTTTTTTTAATTACCTGGAAAGGGTTTGCATTCTCTAGAGGGTTTTTTTTATTATTTTTATTTTATGTGTATGGGTGTTTTGCCTGCCTGTGTAAGTGCACCGCATGCCTGCAATGCCCACAAAGGCCAGAAGAGGGTGTCAAATCCCCTAGAACTGGAGTTATGGACAGTTGTTAGCCTCCCTGTGGGTTCTGGGAAACAAACAGGGGTTCTGCAAGAATAGCCAGTGCTCTTAACTGCTGAGCCATCTCTCCAGTCCCCGGATTCTCTAGTTTTGAGATTGGTTTTATCATAATATAATTCTGAAATCTTTATACCACTCACAGTTGTGTTTTTAAACTATGAGTTAGAAACACAGATGTAACAAACCAGTCTAGGATTAATTGTTCTTTAAATTTTATTTATTTATTTATATTTCATGTGCATGTATGTAAATGCACCTGTGTCATACAATACCTGTGGAAGCAGAGGGAAGCATCAGATCCCCTGGACCTGGAGTTATGGGCAGTTGTTAGCTGCCATGTGAGATGCTGGGAATCAAACCTGGGTCCTCTGAAACAGCAGCCAGTGCTGTTAATCACTGAGCTCCACAGGATTACTTCTTAATCAGTGTTGTTTACACAAAAGGTCAGGAAACATTTACAGGTTTAACACGTGCACTTGTAAATGAATTCTAAACACTTCATCCTGGATGTATTTCAAGAACTATTAAAATTTTTCTCACTTAAAAAATACATACACACACTCATATAGTTCATTGGAAAAAATACTATACACTCACATGTACAAACACACACACACATTTCACTGGCTCCTCTGAACCAATCCCTCAGATAAGTGTTGGAATTATTGCTACTTCTCCCCAGATGATGCTGATGGAGTTTTTCATAGATTCTCCTTGCAGTGCCTTCTCTGTTCCAAGAGTGCTGCCAGACCCCAGTGCTGTCTGTGGCTACCTTCCCAGGCCTCCCAGGAGGCCTCACTCCCAGCAATCTTACAGCCAGGAATCCTTCTAGATTCGTTGTCATTGCAGTCCACTAACTGCTGCTGGCTCCACCACTAGACTGTGGAAGTTGTTGATACCAACATGGCATCATTTTTTATCAAACTCAAATGAAAGAGGCAGGAGACTGAGAAGGAAAGGCCCTCATGCACAAACGATTGTGGTAAGAACTATCACAAAGACCCTCTTACATAAATATGCCTGTAATCATATTCACAAAAGACTTCCCAAACTGTACCTTGCTACTTGAGTCACAAGGACAGCTAGGTGGCTGTATAAAATCACTTGCCTGATGTAGTCTCCATTATTGAATTGACGTCAATTCCCATAATAAGCCCATAATCAATGTTCTTTTTTAACTCAAAACAACTTACATGTCCTTCCCATTTTACCTTGAAAAACCCTTGCCTCTCTCTGCCTCCCTGAATGCGCCCACAGTTGCCTTGGCAGGCATATTTTATAATGCTATGTGCTGCTCTTCCCCATTAAACTTGTTCTTGTGTAGAGCCACTCTGTTATTTCAGCTACAAGAGCTTTTAACATGATGTCCATGTTGAAAGAGGAGTACAGGTCATTCTTTCCTTATTTCTCTACTTTAGACGCGGCTTCTCATTTTTAACTAATCGGAATTAAAGTCATGCTAATCGAAACATCAGAAATTCTCCAGGCTGGAAAAGAGACTGTCACCAATCTTCTGTTCTATACACCCCCACACACATACATACACCTGAAAACACATTCCCAAGGACTTGAAGGACAAACACTTTCCATGAAGGCAAGTGTGGAATCCCCCCATTTCCACGCACCTATACAAAAGTCCTGTGATTTTTACAACCTCAGTTCCTTTTTCAAGGTCAAGGATAGACTAAGACTGCAATGCAGTGTAGGAAATTATAATAACCAAAAGAGAATGTAACAGCTCCTTCATCACTTTTACTCACTTGCTCAAGTCTTCCATCCTCCCTTCCCCAGCAAACAAGGAGGACTTTATCAGATTAACAATTGAAATCTATAGGTTTTCATCTATTTGTCTATGTTAGAGTAGATCCACAAGGTGATCATGGGAACAGAGATGTCTTTCTAGCGGGGTAGGGGTGCAGAGTACAGGTGAGAATAGAAGGATCAGCTGAGGAAAACTAAGGGAGGAGCAAACGGGAAGTCTGGGTGATAACTAGGTAGGGCCCAGTCAGCAAAGCCCAGTATGATCTCTAACCCAGTGCAAGCAAACCACCGGCACAGGGAACTTGAGTGGTCTCAAGACAGCCTGGCAGGTATGAAAAGAACATCAACATAGACTCCCGTATTTTGCTACTTCAAGTGTGGCCCTCCAACCCGAAGGAGCAGCAGCACTTGAGCAGTGGTTAGACATGTACTTTCAGGTCCCACCACCCAACTGCATCACTTGAATACACATTAACATGCACTGAGCCAGCCTGAGAGCCAGTCCAGCTCAGTATTGAAACTCAGCAGTCGACAGAGCTGAAGCTAGGACTAGTTAACTCTCAAGCTTTTGTGCACCTAAGAATTACCTGGACTGATTCGACCCCATCAACTTTGGGTGGGCCCCAAGAAGCTGTGGTTTTAGAAAGGCCACAGCTGATTTTGATTCCAGAAGTTTCCAAATGATTCAGCTCTGGACAGGTGATATGAGGCCCCCACATATGTGTATATAATGTATCTTCAATTTTTAGCTAATTGTTTCCATATATTTTCTTTTTTTTTTTTTTTTTTTTTTTTTTTTTTTTTTTTTTTCTTTTTTTTTTTCTTCTTTTTTTTTTTTTTTTTTTTTTTTTTTTTGCCTTTTTGAGACAGGGTCTCCCTGTAGCCCCAGCTGTCCTGGAACTCGCTATGTAGACCAGGCTGGCCTCGAACTCACAAACATCCACCTGCCTCTGCCCCCCAACTGCTGGGATTAAAGGCATGTGCCACCACACCAGGCCTATTTTCTCTTTTTCATATTGCTCATTTCTAGTCATTCTATGCCCACTGCCATTTCACAAGGATATGAACACTAAAGCAGAAAACTAAAGCAGAGTAAAAGAGCTAGAGTCAGACAGAACTCTTTTTGACTGTAGCCTCCAAATGCTTGAAGTCCTTAGTGATAGCCAAAAAAATTGTTTTATGCTGGGTAAAAGGAGAGGCAGGCAAAAGGGCAGCCAACACTGAAACCTGGAGATTGAACTATGTGCTGTGATGTCCCTATGGAGGAAGGGCTACCTTATAGATAAATGAGGGCCCTCCAAAATAGCATGAAATCACCAAAGAAGGCCATGCAACCCAAAGGAGCCACATAGACAGAAATGAGGGGCATCTAAGGAGCAACCTTGATGAGCTGGTATGCTGAGACAGGCTTGTCAGGCACGATCATGGACAGATGATTCGAAGACCAAACAGACCTTCATACCAACGCTATCACCACCATCATCATCACTACCACTACCACAATCACCACCACCACTACAACCATCATCACCACTCTACCGCCACCAAAATCACCACTATCACTACCACCACTCTCTGATACAATGCTCTGGATTTAAGCTGAAACTCAAATAAATGCCAGCAGAGGGGCATTAAGTGGAATGTCCCTGGGACTAGTAGCTTAGAATTAGGTTGTTATAGAAAATAAAAGAAAGCTAGAGTGTGGAGTGAAAATTGCACTGGCCACATGGGGAAGCTGGCAGGATTCTAACTTAGTCATCCTCCAACAGAGAGGCCTTCAGGGTACCTCCAGAGCAGCAATCTCTCTTGCTATTACTACCAATGTTTGTTCCTTCCCAGAATCCATGAATTTTTTTCTCCCCAAATGTCCATTCTCTGTATCCTTTCTTTCCATATTTTCTTTACTTCAAAATTGCCTCTGGTGGCCCAGCAGGAAACATCTCCATGACCCTTTGAAACTAGAGAACCCAAACAAAGGTAAAGAAAGAAAATATCAATTCTCTTTCTGACTCACTTTCCCCTGGGGCAGGAGGAGCACAGAATTTAATGCACATTGCTTCCCCTTCCCTCCCTGGAGAGATGTGTGAGGCTCTGGGCTGGGGCAACCTCATACTCAGGATGACCTGAGGTTCTCCCAAGTCAGCAGACACAGGGCAAGGTTTCCATATAAAGCAAGATGAACCATCACATCTAGTGCTCAAGATTTTTGTCCATTTGTTGCTTGATTGCTTGCTTGCTTATTTATTTTTTGAGACAGGGTCTCACTATATAACCCAGACTGACCTTATATTCAATCTTCCTGTCTCACTGTAATCACTGAGGTGATTACAGGCATGTGCTACCATACCAAGTCTTAATTGTTCCTAAGAATGAAGGTCTTCATTTGAGGTTAAGGTGAGATGTGTGTGTGAAAGGCTGATTAATAACATTAAGACAGTGCTACGGTCTGGCTGTTTGATCCTTCCAAAACTCATAATGAAACTTAATTCTCAAAGTCCTATGTTAACGGTATTTGAAAGTGAGGCCTTTGAAAGGTGATTAGGCTCAGATGAGTTCATGAGGGTGGGACCCTCATGATTGAAGTTACTATCCAGGCAAAAGCACAACTCTTCTCAAAGGGGATAAGAGATAGTTTATTCAAATATTAGTGACCATGACCTGGGAACACAGATTTAGTTTGCCCAAAATTCCATGCTCCAATGTAGAAGCAGTTTCATGAAATTTTTATAGTTATAGAAGTCATAAATCAAGACACTCTTCAAATATATAGTTAGAAACGTTAAGTAGGCAGTAACAACAAAACAGAAATCTCAACTATAGGCCTCAGATACTATCTGATTATACTCAGCCTTTTGGTTGGTGGAAGCTAGGGTCTTGTTAAGCTAATATATTACAAAAGTCACAGGATATTAGGTCAGACACAAAGACAGGCAAAGAATAGCTATTTAGGGGGCTAAAGATAGCCTCAGATAAATTATAATTCGGTTCTGGACCTGCAACATTCCAAAATCTCCACAATCATTGACATTCTAATCAGTTGATCGGCCTTGCAGAAGGTTCAGTTTGAAGATGCACATTTGTATTTTGTTGTTGTTCACATTGCTTCATAGGCAGAAAGACCCAACTTAGAATGTTTTCTTTGCCCTACCATGTGATATCTTGCAAAGTCCCCATAAGCAAGAACTCTCACAAAATGTGGGACTTTAGACTTTTATAGCCTCCAGAGATATTTAAAAACTATATTTTTTGCTGTCTTTTTGTTTGTTTTTCTTTGGAAGAAGGTTGTTTCTTTGTTTTTGAGACAGGGCCTTCTGGTCACCCATGCTGACCTGGAACTCACTATGTAGACCAGGCTGGCCTTGATCTCACAGAGATCCTCCTGCCTCTGCCTCCAAAGTGCAGGGATTCAAGATGTGTGCCACCATGCTCAGCTTGCTATGTCTTTTAGGACAGGGTCTCACTATGCATAACCCAGACTGGCCTCAAACTCATGATCTTCCCACTTCGGTCTCCAAGTGCCATCAAACCCAGATCTTTTTTTTCCATGTTCAGTTTCAGCATCTAAAATAGACTAAGACTCGTAGTGACTTCATTTCTAGCCCAGTGATGAAGTTCAGCTTTCCTAAAGATTCAGGACCTCTGTAACCAGAAATACCAATGCCGAAGAGTCAAATTCCTATAAAAATTTTCTAAAAACAGAGACTGCCAGAGCATGCCGCGTTCTGATCTCCCTGGCCTCCCTCTGGCAGAGGGCTTGAGAATGCAGGGGACTGCCAGAGAGCCCCCGAATCCTGCCTCCATATGGTGGTAAGCTTCCCCTAATTGTGCCGTACCCATCCCCCTACCTGGGATTTCATGAAGCCCCTCTCAAGGCCCCAGAACAGATCTGGCTTTGGTAGGCTAAGGCTGAGATCCTAGCAGACAGCCTGAGAGGGTGGGTTTAACCTCCATTGGTGTAGCAGCTAAGATCTCAGCAGACCACCAGAGAGGGCCAAGTTCTGGCCTCCCACTGGCCTCCTTCGGGCAGAGGGCCTGAGAACATAAGGGACTGCCTGAGAGTACCCAGATCCTGCCTCCATGTGGTAAAGGAACCCTGAGTGTACATGACTGGAACCTGAATTGGGCTTCTGTGGATACTCCTGAATAGCTGATATGAAGCAATCAGTTCCTTCCAAATTAAATCTGAGAGAATCTGAATCCTGTACCAACCAGCTTTACATAACCAATAAAGAAAGGATCTAGGTACCCCAATAATACAAACAGAAGCATACTTCAACTTAATTCTCATATCAGAATCATAAACAGCAAAAGAAATTCACATGCCAAAATCACAATGAAAGAATAATAAAATGGAAAGCCCAAACACTATGTCCCTACCAAACTCCACCAACGCCTTAGAAGAGTTCTACAAGGAGAACCCCCTAGAGATGACCCAGGACATTGAATTTAAAAGAAGAATCATAAACATGATCAAAGAATTCAATGAATTTAAAGAACATACAAACAAATCAAAGAGCTAAAAGAAGATAGGGATAAACTTTTGAATGAATTCACAAAAGAGATAGAAACATTGAAGAAAACTCAGGCAGAAATGAAGAAGGAAGTGCAAAACTCAATAAGCAAACTTGAAACAAGAGGGGGAAAAAAAGCCTCACCCCTAGAATGAATGAAGTGGAAAACAGAATACCAACACTGAAGGATAAAGCTGAACATTCAAGCAAATATTATGGAAAAACTTTAAAAACACAGGAATGGAATATGCAAGAGATGTGGGAAACCATGAAAAGGCCAAACCTACAGATCATAGGAATAGAGGAAGGAGAAGAATTGCAGGTTAATGGGTTGACCAGATCTTAAACAGCATGGTAGAAGAGAATTTCCCAAAATTAAGGAATGATATCTCCATACAAATACAAGAAACATATGGGACACCAAATAGGATCAGAAAAGAAACTCCCTACTAAAGGTAGAGAAGAAAGAGAGAAAGCTGAAAGCAGAAAAAGAAAAACAACAAGTCACATACAAAGGAAAGCCCCTCAGAATTACAGCTGACTTGCAAACTATGAAAGCCAGAAGAGCCTGGACCAAGGTATTTCCAGTGCTGTATGACAATGGATGCCAGCCCAGAATACATTACCCAGCAAAAATCTCTGTTATAGTTGAGGGGGAAAGAAAAGCTTCCATGACCTGAATAGCCTGAAAGAATACATGTCCACAAAACCAGCCCTTCAAAGAATACTCGAAGCAATACAGAGAGCAGAGAGAGAAAACAACTATACCCCAGGGGCAATGAAAGAAAATAAATAAAGGTATAATCAAGGAAACACAAAAATTAGACAGAGAACACAACAGCAATCAAAATGATGACAACCCTTCCACATCTTTCAAAGATAACCTTAAATATCAATGGACTGAACTCCCCAGTCAAAAGACACAGGCTAAGTGAATGGATCAAGAAACAAAATCCATCTCTGCTGTCTGGAAGAAACCCATCTCACCTTCAAGGACAGGCACTACTTTAAGATAAAAGGATGGAAAAGAATATTCCAAGCAAATGGCACTAAGAAACAAGCAGGGGTTGTAATTCTAATATCTGAAAAAATAGACTTTGAAGAAAAACTAATCAGAAGAGATAAGGAGGGTCACTTCATTCTGATCAAAGGAACAGTTAACCAAGAAGATATTACAATTCTTAACCTATGCACCAAACTCTGGTGCACCCAAATTCATAAAAACAACACTACGGGACTTTAAGACACAGATTAACCCCAACTCAGTAAGAGTAGGGGACTTCAATAACCACTGTCTCCATTAGATAGGTCAACTGGACAAAGAATAAACAGAGAGATATCTGAATTAAATGATACCATATATCAAATGGACCTAAGAGATATTTTCAAGTATTCCACCCAAGTACCAAAGAATACACTTTCTATTCAGCACCCCATGAAACTTTTCAAAAACTGACCACATGCTGGGGAACAAAACAAACCTCAACAAATACAATAAAATTAAAACAATTCCATGCATTCTATTAGACAACAATGCAATAAAGCTCAAAATCAACACAGGACAAAGCCCTAGTCACTACAGGAATTCCTGGTGATTGAACAGCACACTTCTAAACAGTGAGTGGGTCAAAGAAGAAATTAAGAAAGAAATAAAAGAATTCCTGAAATTCAGCAAAAAGGACAACACAATACAACACAACCTCAGGGACACTTTTAAAACAGTCCTAAGAGGGATGTTTATAGCACTAAGTGCCTACATTAAAAAATTAGAAAGAGCCCAAATAAATGACC
>NW_008329320.1:2845548-2845917 GCF_000622305.1 Nannospalax galili
CAGAATACTTAAAAATCCATACTCTGTTAAATTTGAACACCTGAAAGAGATGAATAGATATCTAAAATCATGGGAACCACCAAAGTTCAACCAAGATCGATAGTTTAAACAGACCCATAACATATAAGGAAACTGAAACGGTAATACAAAGCCTCCCAACTAAAAAAAGCCCAGGCCCAGATGGATTTACAGCAGAATTCTCTATCAGACATCTAAAGAAAACCTTCAACTGATACTACTTAAATTATTCAAAACATTAGAAACAGAGGGAGAACTCCCAAATTCCTTCTATGAAGTCAGCATCACTCTTATACCCAAACTGGGTAAAGTCACAACCAAAAAAGAAAACTATAGACCCATATTCTTAAT
>NW_008329320.1:2846340-2846792 GCF_000622305.1 Nannospalax galili
ATATTTAAGAGACGACAAAATTCCACCAGAAAAATCTTAGAAATTATTAACACATTCAGTAAAGTGGCAGGTTACAAAATTAACCTACAAAAGTCTATGGCCTTTCTATATACCAATAACAAGCAATCAGAGAAAGAGCACATGGAAACACTCCCATTCACAACAGCTGCAAAAAAAATAAAATAAAATATCTCAGAGTAAACCTGACAAAAGACATTAAAGAGCTCTACAATGAAAATTTTAAATCTTTAAAGAAAGAAATTGAGGAAGACATCAGAAGATAAGGAGATGGAAGGATCCCATGGATTGGAAGAATTAATGTTGTGAAAATGACCATCCTACCAAGAGCAATATGTAGATTCAATGCAATCCCAATCCAAATCCCCATGACATACTTCACAGAATTAGAAAAAACATGGTAGGTCTTTCAGATCCTATTGTCTTCCTCTATC
>NW_008329320.1:2846856-2865892 GCF_000622305.1 Nannospalax galili
GATCTCTATCTCAGAGCTATAGTCATAAAAACAGCATGGTACTGGCACAAAAATAGACACATAGATCAATGGCACATCACTGAAGATACAAACCCGAGTACACACAATTTCAGCCACCTGATGTTTGACAAAGGTGTCAAGAACACACAACGGAGGAAACACAGCATCTTCAACAAATGATGCTGGAAAAACTGGGTCTCCACCTGTAGAAGAATGAAACTAGATCCTTATCTTTCACCTTGCACGAAAGTCAACTCCAAATGGATCAAAGACCTCAATGTCAAACTGGAAACCCTGAAACTATTAGAAGAAAATATTGGCAGTAACTTACAAGATAT
This sequence comes from Nannospalax galili, assembly GCF_000622305.1. Taxonomy (NCBI): domain Eukaryota; kingdom Metazoa; phylum Chordata; class Mammalia; order Rodentia; family Spalacidae; genus Nannospalax; species Nannospalax galili. The sequence goes on from NW_008329320.1 coordinate 2,847,195, forward strand.
AGGTGTAGGAAAGGTTTTTCTAAATCAGACAGAAGTTGTTCAGGAATTAAGGTTAGCAGTCAACACGTGGGACCTCATTAAACTAGAAAGCTTCTGTACAGCAAAAGAAACAATCAAGAAAGTGAGGAGAAAACACACAGAATGGGAAAAAAATCTTCATCAGTGACACATTTGACAGAGGTTTAACATCCAAAATATATAAAGAACTCAAAAAAAAGAAGAAAGAAAGCAAATGGCCCAATTAAAATATGGGCTAAAGATCTAAACAGAGAGTTCTCAAAGGAAGAAATAAAGATGGCTAAGAAACATCTCAAAAAGTGTTCAACATCATTAGTAATGAGGGAAATGCAAATTAAAACCACCTTAAGGTAGAAAGATGGAAAAGAATATTCCAAGAAAATGGCACTAAGAAACAAGCAGGGGTTAGGATCAAGAGAACAAATGATAGCCAAATGCAGGTGAGGATGTGGAGAAAGGGGAACTCTCATTCACTCCTGGTAGGATTGCAAACTCTTGCAGCCTCTGTGGGAAACAGTGTGGAGAACTCTTAAAAAAGTAAAAATGAACCTACCATATGACCTAGTTATACCACTCCTTGGCATATACCCAAAGGACTCATCCTATTGTAGAGACACTTGTACAGCCATGTTTGTTGTTGCTCTTTTCACAATAGCTAAAAGATAGAAGCAATCCAGGTGTTCCTCAACTGATGAGTGGTTAACAAAAATGTGGTACATTTACACAATGGAGTTCTATTCATCAGTAAAGAAAGATGAAGTAATAAAATTTGCAGATGGATGGATCTAGAAACTGTTATAGTAAGTGAAGTAACACAGACACAGAAAAACATAGGACATATGTTCTCCTTCATATGTAGATCCTAGCACCAAATCCTTTTAAATCCCTGGTCCTTTTAATACGATAATGCTATACAACAGTCCATTCTGCATGAAATAACTACCATCATCACAACTTCAGCTGAGCCTGATCGCTAAACCTCATCACAGTTGGGCTTGCTGACAGTTGTGCTCATTCTTTAAAGAAGGGCCAACCAGGGTCTTTGGACCCTCACCAGATTATCCAGCCACTCTTACCAGCCAACTGTATGTAATTTGACCCTAATAACACATGGCCTCCTGGATTTGGGGAGGGATAAACTATACAATCTGGGGAAGGCTAGGAAGAGAAGGCATGATCCATGCTGGGTAAAGGCTTTTCAGTGTACATACCATCAGGTCATACATACATCTCAGCAACCCCTCAGTTATCATGGTAAGTAAGCTCAATAAATTCATTGGTTCCCCAGTAAAACTTTAATCAAACATTTGCTTGACACTAGAAACTTAAAAGGGAATAATCATTGCTTAGCATCCCCAGGAAAAGAAGTCTCACAACAGATGGAAAATTTATTTGTTAACACTATTATGTCTCATAATTATTGTAAAAAAAAGAGAGAGAAAGAAAATGAGAATGTAAAAGATGTTAAAGCGATATGGGAATGGAGATATTTTCCAAAATAGACAGAAAAAATGAGAAAGCCTAAGAAAGTGATGAAGGTCTATGTAGATTTGTTATGATATATAAAGGATGAGACAAAAATAATATACACATAATCTCAAATTTTCTAAGGTCACAGTTTAGTCAACTATTTTAGAACTAACCTTATTGGATATTTAACAACCATACTTTAAGGCCTATACTAATGTGGTCAGAGGTACTTAAAGGACAGTTTTTGCCCCTTGCCTTCCAAGGCTGACCAAGTTCCAGGGGACTATGTAACATCTCTCAAAATACCCTCTAAATGTGGTGAGTCACCTGTCTTCTTGTTCAGGGAGGGCATGGAGACACCACAAGATAGACTTGAACCAGTGTCCAGTCTACAAAGAGGAGGGTCAACACAGAGGAAACATCTCATTCATGCTTCCAAGTGAAGCCACACATGGTCAAGCAGGACCTTTGACTTATCTTCACATAGATGGAACTGGTAAAAGAAAGGAATCAGGAGCTCCTCCCAAGCCCATGTGACCCCCGAGGAACAGATCCTCAAATGATCTTAAGTATAAAAATAAATTGATTTATTTGGGCCAACTGTATGGTCTTAAACACCCGAAAGGAAAGTATAACCAAAAAGTAAAGTCATCTGTATATTTCTTTATGAGTTCAAGGGATTGCACTTCCCAGACATTAGGCTTAAGTCTATAGAAAAAGTTATTTAGACAATTATTTCTCATTGATGATTTTGTTCCTAATCAGAAAGTGCTGCTCAGATGTAATACTTCAAATCTTGGTCTCCAATACTGTAGTGCCCACCTGTAGCTAAGGGAGACAACCAACTATTGTTCTAAAATGATCAATGAATTTGTTTTCTCCCCCTATCTAGAAGCCTTTGAGAGGGAACTGACACTGATTCTAACCACTCCAACAGCTATCAAAATACCTGAAAGCAAATCCTGAATCCATCTCTCTAGAGTCCAGCCTTGGAAGACAAAAGAAAAATGAGGAGGAACCCAATAGAGGGATGCTTTTGGAAGCCCTTGTCAAGAAATTCCAATGGACTCTCATATGAACATTTAAAAATTGCCCAGTTCTGACTTTTTTCTAGTTCCCTGTCTAGAACTTGTAATGCTAATTACTCTTGCTCACATCTCCTATTCATGATTCAAGGGTTTTCTTTTCCCTCTAGAGATAAGGGTTATGCAATTTGGAAGTCTTTTAGATAGACCCACTGAAGGGATACTCCAATTGCTTCACCCTGCATCCCTGTACAGCATGGAAGAAGCCAGAGTGGTCTGCGTCCTGATTTCCTACCCGCAAGTTGGGTAACTTCTTCAGAGGATGGTGTAATATGAATAGGAGGTAGGAATTCACTAGGCAGTTAGGGTAAAAAGACCCCAAAGAAAAGTAGCCAGGTTCTTGGCTAAAACTCACAGTGTCCTTGGGCCTCTTAGCAACATACTCAGTTCCAAAGGCCAAAAATGTTGAAAGTATTTGGGAGCTCTTATCTAATCCTTAAAAGATTTTAGGGTTACCTCTTCAGAGGGGGGAATGTTAGAGTAGCCAAAAGCTCCATAAAAAAATAAATCAAAGAAGAAAAAGGAGTACATGAAGTCATCAGAAAAAAATTGATGGGGAGATATGAGAGGAGTTGGAGGGGAGGATTTGATCAAAATACCTTATATGCATGTATGAAATTCTCAATAAATTATTTACTTTTTAAAAACATCTTAATATAGATTAAGTTCAGAAACACACACACACACCATAACTCTATTTTGCTTCTACTATAAATTATTTAGCTAGACGTCAATAGAGATAGTCTATTAAGAGCCTCATTAAGTTCTTAGAACATTATCCCAAAGAGCATAAATTTTAAACAAAACAAGATGAAAATGATAAGCCAAAGATAAATAGTATAAACAGTATGAAATGTACAGACACTCAATAAAAATTATTTTAAAAGATAACCAGTAAAATTCAAGTTATATTTTTGTCATAAAATAATAAAGTTGATATTTTAGTCTTCTGGGAAAGAGCAGCAGCTTTAACTACTTCTGTCCATGTGGGACAATCTAGGTCAAAATGACCCAAAGCATGGACATTCATCCCCCCAATTCCTGGCTTGTCCAAACTCCAGTGGTTTAATTAGCTAGATCTCCCCTTAGTCCTGAGCATAACTGTTTTCTCATACAAATAGATTTGTGCAGTTGGTACAGCAACCTAACTTTCTCTGAACCACGTTATAAAAGGGTGTCTATCAGTATCTGCTTCATCATGAAGCATGAAAGGTGGAAACAAAACACTCATGTCCAGGTATTCTACGTAAAACTCTTGGGATTACAACTGGCCTTTAAAAACTACAACCTCTGCTTGAAATGTTAAAAAAAAGAAAAGAAAAAAATTTCTGAAAACAATTTCTATTTTCCCTGTAATTGTGTTTGGAGTGGCTAATTTGAGTTATTGGTTGAATTGTGTCTCCCTCAAAATTCCTACTCTGATGTTTTAGTCCTCAGGGTCTCAGAATGTGACCTTATTTGGAGAAAGGGCCTTTGTAGAAGTAAAAATGGGTCAATAACCCTTAACCTATTTGGGTTAAAATGAAGTCAATAGAGTGAGCCTTAGTCCACAAGTCAGGTGGCTTTAATAAAAAGGGAAATTTGAGACCATATACATAGGTGAGAGACCATGCAGTTGTGAAAATGGTCATCTGAAAACCAAGGAGAGAGTCCTGAATCAGATCTGTCCTTCACAGCTCTCAGAGTGATCTGACACATTCAACACTCTGACTGGAATTCAAGCCTCCAGAATGGCGAAACAGTAAGTTACAGTTGCTGGACTTGTGGTACTTAGTTACTGTAGCTCTAGAACACTAATATACTCTGACTTCATCATATCCCTTGAAACTTCTAAGTTGTAGGAGCCCCATGCTCCTAATCTGTTTGTACCTGACTTGAGCCATGTCTGCCTTATACTCTTGTGTTTCTTGATCTCCCAGTGGTCTCCTAATACTTCAAAAACTTTATATTATACCTCTTTGACACAAAGTCTTCTGGATTCCAGAGAGAAGACTCTTCACCTTTGTCTGTCTAGGCAGGGAACATCTACAATTATTAAATCCATTCTCTGCAACGTTAATGTATATACAGTGTTTTTATCCTGTTGCCTTATGTTTTCTGAGTAGTCATGCTTATTTTCAAAAGTATTCTATTTAAGTATCAACTCATGGAAGACAGAAAAGATGTTAATTATCTGCATGTGTGTCTATTTGTGTTTATGTAAAGTACTGTACATGATGTCGGACAATTTTATGTGAAACATATGTTCTTTAAGGATAATGTATGATCATAAAGTTGTCCTTTTATTTATCCAACTGACATTTGGATTACCTCTGTGCCAGATTATGCCACCAAAGGCTGGAGCTGTGCATGGGAATATAAAATGTTCCCTGGTATCAAGGAGACCCTGGGTAACTGTGAGAGACTCAACATAAGTGAAGAATGCTGTAACTATGATGGAGAGTTGAGGTCCTGGGATGATGCACAGGGATGCTTTGTGGAAACAAAGGGCTACTCAGCCTCAGCAAGTAGGAATAAGGAAATGAATACCAGAATCCACGGCTGGCTGATTAGCTCTCTTCTTTCCTCCTCAGGGTTTCTTTCAACTCTGCCTTCTCTCTCTTCTCTATTCACATGACAGACATTGGCCACCCTACAATTATTGACTCCCTTACAGTTGGCAGGCCCTCTGCAGTATGGGGAGGTCACTCTCTCACATACAAGCTATAGCCAGAGCAGCAGGGTTGGAAAAGCAGGAAGTACTCATAGGACATAGTCTGGTAATGATGTAATACACGGAGGTTAAAAGTAATTCTAAAACCATGAAGGGAGATTTCATCACAACACTCAGAATAGGGCTGGGGCTATAGCTCAGTGGCAGAGTTCTTTAGCATGCCCAAGGCCCTGGTTCAATCCCTACACCAAAAGGGGAAAAAGTTGGAGATGGCAGAAGAGGAAAATAAAAAATTCTTAACTTTGGCACACTAATATCCACATCCTAAACACTAGAATCTCTAAGTCTTAACCTTATATGCAAAAGGAACTTTGCATTTGTGATAAGGATCTTGAGATGAAGAGATTCTCCTGAGTCCCTTGGGTGGGGCTAAAATGTATCACAAATGTCCTTCTGAGAAAGAGCAGAGAGATTTAACTACAGATGTAGGAGATCTGACAGTGGAAGGGAAAGGCTGGGATGATTCAAGGAAGGAGTCATAGACCAAGCTCATGGAACAGGATGTAGAGAGAATACTAATACATCCCTCAGCTCTTACCAGTGAAGCTTCCTTACACAACAGACTGCAATGCACACAGAAAGCCACCGGCTAAGTTTTAGCAAATAAGAGACTGCAGTGTGTGTCCCTGGATAGGACTCCTATATTAAATCTAACCCAACCATGGCTCAGGGACCATTGTGGAAAAGGGGGCAGAATGATTGTAAGAGGCAGGGTTGGACCATGAACCTAGGGAAACAGAGGCTTTCATGCCATTGGAAGCTTGCTCATGTGAACTTGCAGCACTGGTGGCATCATGCACAAGACCCATACTGACCCAATCAGACAAGGGCCAGGATGGATCACCAGAAATGGGTGCCAAGGCTTGGGAACTGTTGGTAATTGATTGCTGTTGGGTGAGGGAGAGTATATCTTCTTTAAGATCTCTAGATAGGCTGACTAGACAGACTCCAGTGGATGAACTTGCACCAAAAGACATCTGGATACAAATGCTTGACCAGAGGGCTGGAGAGATGGCTCATCAGTTAAGAGCACCATCAACTGTTGCAGACAACTTGGGTTTGATTCCCAGAACCCATATGGCAGCTAACAACCATCTGTAACTCCAGTTCCAGGGGACTCTAACACCTTCTTCTGACTCATAAAATAAAAATAATAAATAAAATACTTTTAAAAAAATGCTTAACCAGATATATGACAGAATGCATGAGGTTCAGTGGGGAGGATATGGAGGGCATGGATGGGGGTCTAAATTTGATTAAGAACTACGGTATGAAATGCACAAAAACTCAAAAAATATTTAAATTTTTTTTTTACTTTTTGATTTTTTATGTGTATTGGTGTTTTGCTTGCCTGTGTGTAAGTGCACCTTTGTCAGATGCCCTGGAACTGGAGTTATAGATGGTTGTTAGCTGGGATATGTGTGCTGGGAACCGAACCAGAAGTCCTCTGCAAGATCAGTCAGTGCTTTTAATTGTTCAGCCATCTCTCCAGCCCCTCCCCCCTCTTTCTTTCTTTCTTTTTTTCTTTAATGTCATCCTACATAGTTAAGGCTGGTCTTGATCTCAGGGTCTGGAAAATGGCTCAGTGAGTAAATTGTGCCACACAAGCATGAGGACTTGAGTTTCAATTTGCACCACCCATGCAAAACCTAGGCAAGGCAGGGCTTATCTGCAATCCCAGTGTTGGGGAGACAGAAACAGGAAGATCTCTGCAGCGAGCTGACCAATAAGCCTGACACAATCAGTGAGCTGCAGGTTCAGTGAAAGACCCTGTCTCAAAAATGTAAGACACAGAGCATTTAAGAAAGACACCTGATATAAACCTCTAGCCCCCATCCCCCCAGTGTGTGCACACCTGTATGTATACCCTCACACACAAGTACACACACACAATTATGTACATATTCCACACAAAGCTGGTGTGGAACTCACTATGTAGCCAAGGCTGAGCCCCAAACTTTTTGATCCTCCTGCCTCAGCCTCCCTAGTACTGAGATTATAGGTGTGTTCCACCATGTATGAATTACAAAATGACTTTATTTATTCATTCTTTCACTCATTTATTCATTCGTGTGTGTGTGTGTGTGTGTGTGTGTGTGTGTGTATGTGTGCAGGCATCTGTGGGCCGTGGAGCTTATGTAGAAGCCAAAAGAAAACTTCTGGCAGTCAGTTTTCTCCTGACACTTTGTAGGACCCAGCAATCTAACTCAGGTCTCCAATTACACAAAAGCATATTTATCCGCTAAGTCAGTTCATTGGTCTTGATTTTTTTTAATATAAATCTCAATATCTCTCTCTCTTTCTCCCTCTCTTGCTCTCTCTCTCTCTTTCTCAGCTTGCACTCACACCTTGCCTTGGAGTGTATTTCTGCCCTTTTCTTAATAAGCCCTATATTTTTTTAAATAACCCCTTTCTTAATAGCTCCAACTTTGCTTTTAGTGACTGTTCTACCTTCATTTCTGTTGTTGTGACAAAATTCTCTGACAAATGTCAACTTAGGGGAGAAAAAAATTATTTTAGCTCACAATTCTGGGTTACAGTCCATCGAGCAGAGCAAGCTGATCACATCATATCCACAGTCAAGAGCAAGGAGAAATGAATGAAGGTATAGTCTTGCTTGGTTATGCTCAGCTCATTTTCTCCCTTCACACAGTTCAGGACCCCATGCCTAGAAAAGGATGCCACTCACAGTGGGATGGGTCTTTCCATATCAATTTAATTAATTGATTGGCTTAATTTAATTAAGCCAATCCTCCACAGACATGCCCACAGGCCAACTCAAGGGAAGCAATCCCTCATTGAGAATCTCTTCCCAGGGATAGGTTCTGTCAAGTTGACAACGCTAACAATCACACTGATTCCTCAGAAATTCTTTGCTGCAGCATAAGTTAAGATCTCAGCTTTTTCTGAGTGGAGTCTCTAAAGAGATCTGAAGAGACACAGGTGGCAATGCTGAGCTGCTTCTCCTTTTGCCACTGACGGTTTCCTTTGGGCTCCAATCTAGGACCCTCTAAGCATTGTTGATGCTGAAACTGATTTTCTGGGTCAGAGGCAAAGAAGATAAAGGGTCTGAGATGATATTTGATATGTCAGCCCTTGGTCTCCAAGGTCAGCCAACAGTCAGAGGACAGTCCAGCCCCTCTAGAATGATCCTACAACCCTAGTGAATCACCCAAGGATACCCTTGCTTGGATTTTAACCACTACACATTCTGCAAATAGGAAGGTCATTGGAGCAGTAAATGTCCCCGGTGCTTCAAAGGGCAGCCACATGGTCAGCAAGACCAAGTCATCCCAGCAGATGGTACAACTGGTAGAGGAAAAAGATGAAAGGAGCCAAAGGGCCCCTCCAAAGTCCCAAAGAGTAACCCCTGCAGAGCCTCAACTGCCCTTAACAGCTTAAAAAACAAAGGTTAAATTTGTCCATCTACATAAACATGGTCTTAAAGGCCCAACAGGAAATTGTGACTAGAGTACATAGTAGTTTGTAATAATTAAAGCCAAAAGAACTTGGCTATATCTGAAAAGGGACTCTAAGTACCTTGCCATCCATAAAATCTGCTTGAGAAGATAAACTGCCTTAGGGGAAAAAAACTAAGAAAGTGAGCCATCTCCATGATTTATAACAACTTCTCTTACTCTAGGACAAAATGTCTAGATTCTTTTACTTGTCCCAACCCAAATATCTTTGTACAACAAAAGCTGCCTTATCTCGTTTAACCTTTTGTTGTTGTTTTTTTTGTTGTTGTGGGGTTTGGGGTGGTTGTTGTTGTTTTGGTTAGTTGGGCTGAGTTTTGTTTGGTTCGGTTTTGGTTTGGTTTGGTTTTTAGTTTTCTGAGACAGGGTCTCAGTATTTAGCCCCGACTAGACTGGAATTCACTCTGTAGACCAGGTAGGCCTTTAAATCACAGATGCCCTAGCCTCTGCCTCTGGAGTGCTAGGATCAAAGGCATGCACCACTATGCTCAGCTGGTTCTTACCTTTCTTAGGCCCCTGGTAACAATTATTCTCCTCACATTCCATCCTACATTTAAAATTTTCTTGTAAAATTTGTATCTTCTGGGCTTCCAGTCCCATTCTAAAATGATAGTCCTATGAGGTTTCCACTGCTTTCCAACTTCAGAGGCATGCAGCACCTCTGACTCCCCTACACTGGACAACCTTCAGTAGGCCGGTCACCAGCCCAATGTCAGCTGAAAGTGTTTATGGAAAATGGACCTTCACCCCTCTTCAGCCCCTAACCCTTTAAAAACTAGAAATCTCTAGAGGTCGGGGAGGAAATGAAGTTGGCTAGATGAGCATAGGAAAAAAGAGGCTGGAAGCTGATGCAACGCAGCACTGTAGCACAGTAATCACAGTGCTGTATCACATGACCACTCAGGGAAGACACAAGAGCCGCCCGAATCAGGACCAACATGGCTGATGGTGACAACTGTTACCTGACTGTTGCTTCATCGTACTGGCATCTCCATATCATGTCTGCAAAGCCTGCTTCCTTAATGCACTGATGCCATGGCTCATCCAGAAAGTTCTACATAAAGACAGAAAAGGGGAGCAATCACCAATCTGGGAAAATCCCAACCCATTCCTGACATTCCTCGCCTCTTCCTACTTTAACCATGAATAATCCTCCCTTCCAATAAAACTGTCCATAAAGCAAGCTATCTAAGATCCCAGGGCATTCTCTTGAGAAGCCACACCTACCTCTTGCATTGAAGTGCTATTTTTTTTTCTTATTTCTGCACTTTCTTTGCTTAATAAACTTTTTTGCTTAATACCACCCCCTTGATTGATTGATTGAATGATTGATTGAGACAGGGTCCCACTCTATAATTTAGACTGACTTAGAACTCACTGTATAGCCTAGGCTGACCTCAAACTTGTGACAATCCTCCTGCCTCAGCTTCCCAGGTGTTAGATAGAATTGCAGGTGTGAGCCTCCACAACTGGCAGAACCCCAACTTTGCTTCAAAGCAATAGAAAGCTATAGAGCATCTCTGCTCCAAGAATTTTGTTCAGAAGCTAGAGTACAGTTCAGTGGATTTCATCCACAGCACTGTGTGATAAAAAAGGAGCTTTGCCCAAAGCAGGCTTCTTTTATTCAGCATATTGGATGCCTTCCATTTTTCTTGTTTTTAAAGCTATGACAAAATAAGTAGCAATTTTTTAAGTTGTAAAAAAAATATATATCTTATTGCTCTGCTATTCCTGTGATGTTTTAATTTTTATGGCCCAAGATAACATCATTGGTAGATGAATCAGGTCAATCTGGAGAAAGCACCAGGACACAGATAAAACTCCGGTGGGACAGAGTTTATTAGCAGAGGAAAATCGCACAGGACAATTCCCTTCGGGATAGGGAAATTGTCAGCCCACAGGTTGTGGCTGGGGTCTTTATGGAGGGCAGTGCTTCAGGAGATGCAGAAGGTAGGAACATACTTTTTTTAATGTTAGGCAGGAGAGCAGGAGCCCAGGGTTTATCAGAACAGCTTCTGTTAAAACCGCCCCCTTCCGTCCCCTTCCCCACTTCCCTCCCCTTCCATCAGGCAGGATCTGGGTCAAAAGGTGTCTGTTTACCCTTTAAAATTATTAAAGGGGAAGCATGCTATGCTGAAGCAACTCCTTGCAGTAATCCAGTCTCTGGTCAAAAGGTGCAGTCTGTTTATCTTGTCTTCAAAGACCAGGGTGCTCACTAACTCAGTTCCTGCATTCTCAGGGGCTTGCAAAACCATGAGGCCCTGCTGTGGAGGGGCCTGCTGCAGATCCGAACCCTAACAGTCATCACTCCAATTGCAAGCGAGCCCACCAGAAGAGAAGAGGTTCAAGGCAAAGTACACATCCCAGAAACTGCACTTACTCACAGTATGGTCAGCCTGGATCTTAGGGCTACCTCTGCTTCTTGAGGAAGCTAAAAGCCTTTATTCCAATGTGCCCAATTAGAAACTTAAAGTAAAAAATTAAAACAAGAGACTGGAGAGATGACTCAGCAGTTATGAACACTGGCTGCTCTTGCAGAAGACCTGGGTTCAAATCCCAGCACCCATATGGCAGCTAGCAACCATCTGTAACTCCAGTTCCGGAGGATTGGATGCCCTTCTGTCCACCAAAGGCACTGCACAACATTGGTGCACTTACACACACACAGGTGTAACACTCATATACATAAAATAATAAATAAAATTTTAAAAGTAAAACAAATAGAGAAGCTGGGCATGGTAGTACACATCTGTAGTTCTAGTATTTAAAGGACTGAGGTGGGAGGATCCCAAGTTCAATACCAGCCTGGGCTACATAGTGAGTCCCTGACTCAATAATAGTAATAGTAATAATAATAATCATAATAATAATAGGTGATCACATATTGAGGGACAACAAATGGCCTATTTCAGAAGAGTATATAATCATTCAAGTTAAAATCAAGGCAGCTTTGGCAGTTGGGCATAATGGTCTAATAAGAAGTTCTGCTGATGAAGCTGACCTCATTCCACACATTCACCTCGTCTCCTACCATGGAGGAAGATTTGTTATTATTACTGCCATTATTGTGGTAGGTAGCAGTAGAAAGTGTGATATATAAAAAAGTAATCTCAGCACTCAGTAGGCTTGAGGCAGGAGGACTACCATGAGTTCCAGACCAACTTGGACTACAGTATGAGACCCTGTCTCAAAAACTGAAAGGAAGGAAAGGAGGGAAGAAGGGAGGGAAAAAGAGAGGAGAGAAAAAGTAAAGAAGGAAGGGAGGGAGGGGAAAAGAGGGAGGGAAAAGAGGGAGAGAAGGAAGGAAGGAAGGAAGGAAGGAAGGAAGGAAGGAAGGAAGGAAGGAAGGAAGGAAGGAAGGAAAGGAGGGAGGGAGGGAGAGAGGGAGGGAGGGAGGAAGACGCTCTTTCCCTTGCCATCCCTTCACACCGGAGCCCCTTCTTGGAACATTAGTACTCGGGAGACATGAGACAGCACTCTGCTCTAAGGGGAAGCAAAACCATTCTTTACAGATACACATGGTAATTCTGGGGGCTTCCCAAGGCTGCTGGGTTTATTTCTCCTCTGAGTTATGCTGAAAACCCCAGACCCTGAAGAAGAAGCTGGCTGGTGCTGCCTTCAGCGTGTGGTTTATTTTCAAGCCTCTCATCTCAGGCTTGTCAGCAGATGAGAGGCCATCTTGAATGGCACCAGTAATTACTGGAACTATCCAGGCCCACAGTGAGTGCCAGTTGCCATGACACTGCTTTAAATTGTTCCTGCACTGACACATCTTGTCACACTGTCACATGCTGCTCCCATGCACAGAGACCACATTTATCTTGTCCTCCTGTTTGCTGACTGATGCTTAAGCTCTGCACCAGAAATAGAGCTCTGTCACCCAGGGAGCAAATCCATGTGGGTGCCACAGCCTGCCTTCTTCATCTATAAGGTACAGGGATTGGAAACGCCTGTCCTAGGAAACAAGCGACCCAAGCTCTACTCACAGTTCTCCACTGTGTGCTTTGGGCAAAGGCTTTAATCTTTCTGTGCCTTGGACTCCTCACCTGTACCATGAAAAAGATGGAATGAATGTCTCCCTGGTCCCTTCCTGTTGTAAGCACTCTGATCACTTAGTTCCCTTTCCCAGCAGCTGAGGCTCAGCTGAACTGCAACATCAAAGCCCAAGTGAGGCAATTCCTGTAAGCCCTTGCATGGCCCTCCCAGGCTGACTGTTTCTGAAACTCCCCTCTAGCACCTGGGGGCTGGAAGGGATTTGTTTTGAGTTAATTCCCTGGCAAGATGCCACTTGCCTTGCAAGAGGTCCCCTCTGATGTGCTTGGGGGACTTGTGTTCAGCTCAGGTTGAGTCACTGTTTACTTTAGAAATGCTCTGTTCTTGGCATAGTCCCAGATACCATGCTCATAGCTTTAGTCTCAAAGTTAGCTCTCCATCTGAAGAAAGCAAGTTCTACATTTAGAGAAAGACATACATGCAAAGCTGGCCTCCAGACCTGTTTTCTAGAGTAGCATCTCATGGGACTGAGAAGTAGGAGAAAGCAACTCCCATACCTGTCTAACCAGCATGCAGCTGGTATCTCTCACTGGCCGGAATACAAATAAGGTCACCTTTCCATTTCTGCTTCTGTTGCTCAGACCCCTAGCACCCACATGCTGGCTGCAGGAACTGGGCTCCCACCTTCAAATTCTCCTTTTCACCCTATATCAGTATTTCTAGGCATCTTCAATTGGGATGTCATGCATATCCACAAAACATGCCCTGGAAACACCAGTGACAAGGACATTAGGGTGTTATGGCATAACCAGATGCACAAGTCATAGGGAAACAAAATCTTGGGCCTCAATAACAATATCTTTGTTAATTAAATTGTTTGTTTCAGCAGTCTGTCGTGTTCCAGGTTGGCCTTGAATTCACTGTGCAGTCAAGGATTCTTTTGCCTCCACCTCTTGGATACTGGGATTACAGATATATACCACCAACCCAGTTTTATGCTGTGCTGGGAATGGAACCCAGGGCTTGCTAGGCATCCTAGGCAAAAACTCTACCAGCTAAGCCACATCCCCAGCCCCTATTGCTTGGTTGTTTGAGACAGGGGGTCATGTAGCCCAGACTAGCCTCAAACTCCTGATCCTCCTGACTCTGCATAACTCCCATTCAATAGAAAAGATAACCCCAAAGAGTTCTAGTTTAATTTCTATTGCTGTGATAAAACACTGACCAAAAACTACTTGGGTAGGAAAAGGTATATTGCATCTTACACTTCCAAGTGGTAGTCCCTCTTTGAGCGATGTCAGGCCAGGAACTCAGGGCAGGAAACTGGAGGCAAGAACTTGGAGTACAGACTATGAAGGAATGCTGTTTACTGGCTTGCTCCTCTGGTCTGTGCTCAGCTTGCTTTCTTATGCAACCTAGGACCACCTACCCAAAGGTGGTACCACCCACAGTGCGCTGGGCCCTCCCAAATTAATCAACAATCAAGAAAATGCCTCACAGACATGGCCAAAGTCCAATCCAATAGAGTAAATTTCCCAGTCAAGGTTCTCCCTCTTCCCAGATGTGTCAAGTTGACAACCAAAGCCAACCATAACAACTGCCCTCCAGGGAAGACACCAGATTTACCTCTAACAGGGTCAATTTATTTCAGGATGCCTTCCCTAGCTCTGAAGCAGGCAAGCTTAAGGAATACCTTAGCAACTTGGGACTCCACTTGGCTTGGGCTATACACATACCCCTCTTTGAACAAAGCACCTAACAGCATGTTAGCAACCAAGAAACCCCAAATGCATTGAGCTTCATGTATAGCTGCTTTAAACAGAAACATGTCATTTCCTTAGTAACCCTTGACATGAACAATTCCTATTCAAATGCATCCTGGAACACAATCTGGGAACTACAAAAATGGGTTGATATGGCCTAGACTGGTTTTGATGCGTATGCAATAAGGCAAACTTGTGTCTTCAAAGTGAACTTTTAGGGATACTCCCCTATTTATGACTTTATGGCTACACATAATTTGGGCATGTATATGATTAAAATCAGCTGCATTATGGGAAGGAGCATGCATAGCAGAGAAATGGTTATATAATCTGTCAATCAAAAGAGAGACACAGCCAAACTATGTCCCTTAGCAATCAAATTCCTCCTTCTTTCTCTTGAACCCCATAAAAGTAACCCTCAAAAAGTAATGAAGCCCTTGAATATTTTCATTCATGTGTCCTGTCAATCTTGACAGTATATTACTTTTTCCCCCTTTTTTCTTAATTTAATTTGTCATATATAAGATTTTTATATATAATCAGTGGCTTTGTGACAGTTTATATTAAAATATTTCATTTATTTTTTTGTAAATTTTTTGGCGGTTTTTTCAAAGGTTTTTTTTTTAGATTTTTTTGGGGGGGATTTTTTAATAATCGGGTTGGTCTTAGCTGCTTCACTGGGTTATTTTATAAAAGAGGAAGAAAAAAAAAAGTCTCCAGCAGGGGAGACATGGATTTATTGTAAATTTTTGGGGGGTGTTTTATTTATTATTTTTATGTATATGAGTATATTGCCTGCATATATAAGGGCACCCATGTCATGCAATGCCTGTGGAGATCGGAGGCCCCTGGAACTGGAGTTACAGATGGTTGTCTGCTGCCATGTGGGTGTTGGGAATCCAGCCTGGGTCCTCTTCAAGAGCAGTCAGTGCTCCTAACCACTGAGCCATCTCTCCAGCACCATAACCGTTTATATTAAAAGTCAGTCAAGTTCATCTAAAATGCTAACCTAGTTATATAGCACATTTGACATTATTGCCCACATGAAAAGGGAAAACAAATGAATTTACAATAACTTTTGGCCATTTTGGATTCTGAAAGTGTTCAAAATGGAATGGTTCAGGAGTTGCATGTTATCCTTATGCACGGGCCATGCTAATCTTCTCTATATTGTTAAATTTTTACTATATGTGCTGCCAACACCAGCATGACTGTATACTTCTGATCTGTACTATCTGTGTGGGCTTTAATTTTATTCTTGAGTAAGAGGCCAAAACCTGACACATCCAGCCCAGAATCTGGCCTCCAGTAACAACTCTATACAGACTCCTGTTCCTTGAATTCTCCTCAGACCAACTTTATTATCCTGATGATTCCTTTTATGAAGTGTGTTAAATAAATCTGTGGCACATAGTTATCATATATTTCATGATAACTATGTTTTTAAATATTTTTATTTATTATTTTTATTTTATGTGTATGAGTATATTGCCTGCATGTATTTAAGTGCACCCATGTCATGCAATGCCCTCCGAGGTCAGAAGAGGATGTCAGATCCCCTGGAATTGGAGTTAAGGACAGTTGTTAGCTGCCATGTGGGTGCTGGGATTCAAACATGGGTGCTCTAGACGAGCAGCCAGTGCTCTTAACCGCTGAGCCATGTCTCCAACCCCAATAACTATGTTTTCACCTCTTGGAAAATTATCCCTTTCCATTTATTTAATAAATAATACTGAGCAACTGTTATAACTGCTTTAATCCACCCAAACTGCTGTAACAAAATACCATAGACTGTGCTGGTTAAACAGCAATAGAAATTTCTTTGTCACAGTTCTGGAGGCTGGGAGACATTAAGCAGAACCTGCTTCCTGGTTGCTTCACAAGCTAGAAGGGGCAAAGGCGCTCCCTGGGCCTTCTCTTCCAAGGAAACTAATCCCATTCATGAGGGCCACACTCTCATAGTCTAATTATCTCCCTCAAGCCCCCAGTTCTCAATGTTGTCATACTGGGGGCTAGCATTTCAACACCTCAGTGGCAGTGTGGGGTACAATCTAGTCTGTAGCAATAGGCAAGGCACTGTGTATGGGCAGATGATGCAACACAGGGTATCTGCCCTAATGGCAGAGGGAGCAAAGATTGTAAGTAAACAAATTCTAGACGATGATTAGAGCAGTGTTACTATGACAGAAATTAATAGGCAAAGGCCTCTCTGAGCAGGTGGCTGTAAGCATCCAGGAACTAAAAGGCCAGGGTGATGAGGGTAGAACCGACCAAAAGAAAGATAGTGTAGATAAGGTCCAAGTGGTAGTGTAGAACTTGAAATTTAATGTCAAGAATCATCACTTACTTAGAACTAAGGAAAACAGAAGCTGTGTGACACAATATCTTAATTATTTTAATATTCAAATCATTGGCTTTCTTTTACTTTCCTTAAAATTAACATCTTACAGATCATGATACATCTCTCTAAAACTAGAAGAAAAAAAAAAAAGAGGGCTGGAGAGATGATGCAGCAGTTAAGAGTACTTGCTGGTCTTCCAGAGAACCCAGTTCAGTTCCCAGCACCCATGTTAGGGGGTTCACAACTGGCTTTAGCTCCAGTTCCAGGGGATCTGACACCCTCTCTGGGCTCTGGTGTAACTCCACTCATGTGCACAGAGACACACACATACACACACATAAATAAGTAAATAAATAAAAATAAATCTAAACAAATATATAATTGGGGCCAGTGAGATGACTCAGCTAGAAAAGGCACTTGCCACCAAGGCTGATGATCTAAGTTTGATCCCCAGAACCCTCATTGTGGAAAAAGAGAACCAACTCCAGAAAGGTGAACTCTGACATCTACATGCACACCATGGCACCCACACAATATGCACATATAAACAAACGAGTGTAATCTTTACAATAAAATAAAAGCTGACCATAGTGCAACCGTATTAACTACTACCCTCAGGTTACTCAGACTTCTCCATTTTCCACTGTGTTGTTTTCCTTTCCCGTACATGCCCCAGCATCCCACACTGTCCCCTCCTTCTCTGTTCCAACTCTCCTGATTTTTTCTTTACTGTGACACTTGTTTTTTCTTGAGACAGGGTCTCCCTGTAGCCCCAGCTGGCCTGGAACTCACTATGTAGACCAGGCTGGGCTTGAACTCACAGAAATCCTCCTGCCAAAGCCTCCCAAGTGCTGGGATTTAAAGGCGTGCATCACTATGCCCGGCCCAACTGTGACATTCTTAAACAGTGACAGTATTTTGTACAAAATCATTTAATCTAAATTTGTCTAATGTTTTCTTTTCAACATTTTATTCATTACTTTTTATTTTAAGTGCATGAGTGCATTGTTTGCCTGTACGTAAATGCGCCCATGTTGTACAGTGCTCTCGGAGGTCACGAAGAGAGCATCAGATTCCCTGGAACTGGAGTGAGGATTGTTGTTAACCACTATATGGGTGCTGGGAATTGAACCTGGGTCCTCTGCAAGAGTAGTCAGTGCTCTTAACTGCTGATCCCTGTCTAATGTTTTCTCATTATTAAAGTGAAGTTATGGATGGGGGGGGCAACAGAGGTTCTCTCTCTTTCTCTCCAACTTTGTCTTTAACAAAGATACAAATTAAGACTTGGCTGAGGCTGAGAAGTGCTTGTGACAATCGGAGGAGGATTTTGTGATATTCCGCAGAGAAAGGGAAGGTTTGTGGACCTGAGGTAGGGGAGAAGAGGTTTTTTTATGCTATTCTGAAGAGAAGGGGAGATGGGATTGTGAGTGAGCAGTCCAAGAGCCTGGCTTCAGCAAAAGATGCTGATAGCGTGTATCAAGTGGTACACAGTGTCCAGCAAAATTGTAATGAGATCAGCTCAGATTTGCTGATACTTCAACTTTTTCTCTGACAGAATAAGTACCATGAAGCTCTGTTGTGGGGCTGGTTTTCAGTAGTGGACATATGTATGATCATTCATAATTATATCTGAATTTATTCCAAGGCTGACAGGAAGCAAATACAGGATTTTAGGCTAAAGACCGGTAGTCCAAGCTGAAGAAACACATTAAAGACTATGGAACTGGGTGTGGTGGCCACTTGCTGTCATCCCATCCTCTCAGAAAGCTGAGGCAGAAGCATCATTTAAGCCCAGAAGTTCAAAGTTAGCTTGGGGAACATAATGAGACTCTCTTTAAA
>NW_008329320.1:2865915-2875183 GCF_000622305.1 Nannospalax galili
GGAAGAGGGAAGAAGAGAACAGAGGGGCAAGCCAGTCAGGTGTTGTGGTTGATGCTCAGAAGGCTATGATGAGAGAATTGCTTCAAGGTGAAGGTCACCTTGGACTACATAACAAGACCCTGTATCCAAAAAAGCAAAGGAGGGATGGAGGGAGGGAGGAAGGGAAGGGAAGGGAAAGGAAGGGAAGGGAAGGAGAGAGAAATGGAGCATTGACAAATTTGAGTGATTGGATCACTTGGAGAACAGAGGTAGGTAAACACACAGAATAGTGGGAAATGAGGTTACAAAGGACACAGGGATCGCACAAGTGACAAAGAAGTCAAGAGTTGACTTTATTCTGAACCTCTGTCCAAAACCCAAACTTCTCCTATTATCCTGGAAGATCAATTGACTAATTTCAAGAGATTAACAGGCCAGTGAGTAGGTAGGACACTGCAAGTTTATTTTCAGCAAAAACAATATTCCTTATCACTAGATCAAAAATATTAGCTGTTATGAGCCTGACAATCAGCACAGGCCTGCAATCCCGGCTGCAGACCTGTATTCTCAGCAGGTTGAGGCAAGAGGATCACAAGTCCAAGGCCTGGGCAACATAGTAGGACCCTGTCTCGAAATAAAGTGTTTTTTTTTTAAGTAGGGGGCCATGGACTGGGCATGGAACTCAGTAGTGCAGTGCTTGCTTTGTAGACACAAGATTCAATGCCCAGTACAAAAAAAGAAAAGAGAGAAAGAAAAACAAAGGAAGGGAGGAAGGGAGGGAAGGAGGGATTTGGTCCTCTCATTCAACCATGTGGGTTCCAAGGATCAAACTGAAACTCGGGTCACCAAACTTGCACAGCAAGCTCTTTACCTGCTGAGCTATCTTACCTGCCCTAGGTGATATAATCTTAAGGGACAATCATTGAATATATGACTCATGAATAACTGAAACATCATTATGCAATGCGTGATACATAAAGCACATATCATAAAATTCACCTTTTTATACAAGTCAGTTGGTTTTAACCTATTCACACAAGCTTGTATAACCATCCCCCTTCTCTAAACATTTTATCACCCCCAAAAGAAACCCTGAACCCATTAGTAACCACTGGGGAATGGTTCCCACTCTTCCAGCACCTAGAAACTACCCACTACTTCCATGTCTTTGATGCTTTTTATTCTGGAAATTTACTATAAATGGAATCCTACAATGTGTGGTCTTTTGCACCTCACTTCTTTCATTTAACATAATGTTGTTGAGGTTTGTCCACACTGTAGCATGAAGCCACAACCCTTTTTATGGCTGGAAATATTCCATTGTTTGGATACCCAGCATTTTGTTTGCCCATTATTGATGGGCAAAGCTGATTACTTCCATTTGTCAGCTATTCTGAATAACGTTGCTATGAACATTCATGTGCAAGGTTTTGTATGGATGTACATTTTCCATTCTACTAGGTGTATATCTGGGAATCATATGGTGGCTCTATGTTTAGCTTTTTGAGGAACTACCTCAATCTATGTTCTCACATGGCTGTACCATTTACATTTATATTTCTTTCAGCAATGTATGAGGATTATAATTTTTCCACATCCCAGTCAATTCTCACCAATGAGTGGCATTTTTATTTTAATCATCCCACTGGGTCTAAATAGTATCCTACTGGTTTGGTTTGGTTTGGTTTGGTTTGGTTGTTTGGGGGGGATTTAGGGGGAGGGTTGTTTTGGTTTTTTGTTTGTTTTTGAGACAGTCTCACTATGTAGCCCTCACTGTCATAGAACTCACCAAATAGACCAGGCTGGCGTTGAACTCAGAGAGATCTGCCTGCCTCTTCCTGATGAGGGATTAAAGGCATGTGCCACCAGGCCCAGTAGTAATATCCAGTGGAGATTTTTATATAATTTCCTGATGAATAATGATACTGAGTAATTTTTCAGGTACTTACCAGCTAGTTGTATAGCTTCTCTAGAGATAGTAAGTTCAATTAGTTTTTTTTCCTTTTGAGGCAAAATCTTGTTGTGTGACCCATGTGCTGATCTCACCCTCCCAGGTTCTAGGGATTGCAGACATGGGCAACCAATCTCAACTGGTTTTGACTTGTAAATCTGAAGGGGAGGAGAAATGTATTAAATGATTTCCATTTGGCCTTTCCAACCACAGTTGCCCTTACTGTACAGGTAAGACGCCCAGTTGAGATATGCCAATTGCTAAGGCTATTGACTCCAACTCTTGCTTTACTCAGGAGCTGGAGGACTAACCACTGGGCCTATCATATACAGACCCAGGTTAAACCTCCACTTATCTGATGACTATTATACCTACTCCAGTCAGACCATGACTCATTTATAGGCCTCTAGGACTCTCCTGCTATCTCAGAGCCAGTATTCCTTACTCCCTGAAAGATGTATGCCTCTCCCAATACCCCAAGATACGATTACCAAGATGAATAATCCCTATACTTCTGAGAGGCAAAAAGGACATTTCAGAATACACCAGTGTGCACCATGTAGTCTTTCCTACAGATGTTTGTTGTCCTTCCCATCTCAGACCTGTGAATTAGAAAACCTGTGACTACTACGGTGCCTTAGAATAGGCCTCTGTTCACCAAAGCTGAGGCCTTAGGTTAAGTTAGTCATATCTCAGAGTCACCTGTTGATCTTATTCCCAGGGACACCATGCCCCAGTCTCTGAGGACTAGGCCTTTTCAGCTGTTTCACCAAGCCTACCACAACCTACTGTAGTGACCACACCCACTTTCCCTACAGTACTCAACTGACTTCATTTGCACTCATTCACTCTACACTCCTAGAGATACCTGCTGATAACAGGAAACCAGTTTCAATGGCAATGTTTCCCTCCATTAGTCATACCCAATAGACTTCTGAGGAGTTTTTGCCCCTTCAGTCTTCCAGGCCCTGTGAAAGAGGTGTATTTAGGAGATAAGTGGGTAAGGCATGTGTGTAAGATTTAGTAGTTTCAGCCCTGTGTCATCCTTTCCATATTCACCATGGAGTTGTTGGAATATTTTCCAAAGCCCCTCACCACCTGAGTACTAGTTAGAAGTTCTGTCACTGAAGGGAGACAGAAGTAGAGAGAGGAAGACTCAGCTCTTCAGGCTTTGGAAGAAGTAGCGATTGCAGACAACAACTGGGCTCAGTAGTGCTCTTAACGCAGACCACTTGCTATTTGAGGTAATTCAGAAGTAACTGAGCTCACAGACTTCAGTCACTAGCTACTCCCTGATCTCTAGCAAAACCCCTGCATTCAGTTCTTTCCTTCTTAAACTAGAGTGGAGCTGGGTATGGTGGTACACACCTGTAATCCCAGCAGTTGGGAGTAGAAGCAAGAGAATCAGGAGTTCAAGGTCATCCTCAGCTACACAGCAAGTTCAAGGTCAGCCTGAGTTTCATGAGACTCTGTCTCAAAAAAATAATCTAGATAAGTCTATGTATTTAAACTGAACTCTTGACATAAAAAGCTGGCAAAATCCAGTCTATAGTCCCATCTCTTAAAATCTTTGAATTCTTACATCCATTGTTCACAATTCAGGCTCCATATTAGAATTGTTTAGACACCTAAACGGTACTGGTGCACCACACTTTCAGAAAGTTTGATTGAACTAACTGTCCAGGCACTAGTGCTTTTTGTTTTTAAACAAGGTCTCATGTGGTTGTGGAGATGGTTCAGAGGAAAAAGTACTCACAAAATCAGGAGGACTTGAGTTCAGATCCCCAACATGGATGTAAAAAGCAGGACATGGCAGCATGCATCTGTAATCCCAGTGTGGGGAGGTGGAGACAGAAGAATCCCATGGCTCTCTGGCCAACTAGTCTAGCTCCAGGTTTAATCAGAGACCCTGTCTCAAAGAATAAGGTGAGCTAGGCATGGTGGTACACGTCTTTAATTCCAGCACTTGGGAGACAGAGGCAGGCAGATCTCTCTGAGATCAAGTCCAGCCTGGTCTACATAGCAAGTTCTAGGCTAGCTAGGGTTACAGGGAGACTTTGTCTCAAAAAATTTTTAATGAAATAAAATAACAAAATAAGATAAAATATTTAATGAATGAAACAAAGGGCCATGACTACTGACAAGAAGAGGAACACATCTGATGTCGACTTCTGCACTTGTATACACACACACACACACACACACACACACACACACACACACACATACAGTCCTGCTGTCTCAGAACTCACTATGTAAACCACTCAGTAGCCCAGGTTGGCTCAGGCTCACAATTCTCCTGCCTCAGCCATCTGAGTATAGGGATTACAGGTATGCAACACCATGCCAGACAGCACTGCTTTTAAAACTCTAGGTCATTTCAATATGCATCCAGCTTTGAAAGCTACTCTACCATGCTAAGGAATTTGTGGTTTTCCATATTAACCTGAGTGGGCCAGCAGTGGATTCAGGAGTATATCAGACACCACCCTTCAAAACTCCTAGAATATTTCTAACCTATTATCAAAGCAGTGACATTACATCTGATTTTAATTTTCTTTCTTACACTGTAATAAATAGCTTTGGTGAGCATTGTTTAAATTATTTTGAAAGTTGACCCAGACATGGTGGTTCATTCCTGTAATCCCAGTACTACAAAACCTGAGGCAAGAGGATTGTCCCAAGTTAGAGGCCAGCCTAGACTAAAAGTGAGTTCCAGGCAAGCCTAGGTTACATAGTGAGACCTTATCTCAAAAATAAACACAAAATTAATCAATCAATTTATTAATAATAAATTATTTTGAAAGCTATTTTCACTTTATAAAAAGAAATGATCCTCCTTAGCACTGAACTACACCCACATCACTACATCGAGTCCAAAAGAAAATTATATTCCACCACACTTGTTTAAGCATCTTCAAAATCCAGTCTTAAAAACATCTGGAGGACAAGAAAGACAGCTCAGTGGGTAAAGGCATTTGCCGCCAAGCCTGATGACCTGAGTTCAATCCTTGGTCCTCACACAGTAGAAGGAAAGAACTGATTCCCACAAGATGCCCTTTGACCTCTATACCTGCACCATGGCACACAATCACCCACATACATACATACATACATACATACATACATACATACACATATAATAAATTAAAATTTTTTGTATTTTTTATTTTTATTTTATGTATATGAGTATATTGCCTGCATATACGTAAGTACACCTGTGTCATGCAATATCCATGGAGGTCAGAAGAGGGCATTGGATCCCCTGGAATTGGAATTATGGATGGTTGTTAGCTGCTATGTGGGTGCTGAGAATCGAACCCACGTCCTCTGCAAGAGCAGCCAGTCCTTTTGACTGCTAAGCCATCTCTCCAGCACCTAAAATGTAATTTTTTTTAAAGATACAAGAAAGCTTAAAATTTTTTTAAATGAAACATGGAACTTTTTAAAGCATAAATAAACAATGTATTAGAGATATCTAGACTATTCCCACAGCTGGTGCTGTGGCTGGGTATGGATGAAAGCAGACTGTCCAGACAGTCCTAGGCATAAGTAAGAGTATCTGTTTGGCCTGGCATGCTGTACAAATCATGTTGCATTGATTGCCATTTCTTCACTCATTTCACACCTTGGTCTGTTCCACCTTGCACCTCTCTAGGCCATGGCTACCAACAGAGAAACAAGATGCTGGCCCCAAGTCCTTGCTTTCCTTTTACCCCAGGTGTATCCCTAAGCAATATATTGTTGTTTTGCATGCTTTTTAACTTTTCATTCCATAAATGGAATGATAGTATAAATATTCTGCAACTCTTACCATTTGCCAAAAACCCATTCCTGACAGTTGTTGGATGATTCTGAGTTCCTTCTTTTTAAACCTCTGTTCTATAATCCATGAATGACTGTCCCAGAACTTACTTCTTTTTAGTATTTCAGAATTCATCCATTTTCCTGTTGCTTGCTGAGTTTGGCTGCATTCCTTGCTTCTGCAGCCAGTGTGGCCATGGACATACTTGCAGAACTCCTGTCCATATGACCACAACTTCTCTACATTTTGCTCTCAAGACCATTTGATGTTCTTTAAAAAAAAAAATTTGGCCTCCGCCTGGTATAAAGGCTGAAACCTCAGCAGATTGCCTGAGAGTGTCTGGATCCAGCCTTGCATGGTATTAAGCTTCCCCAAATTGTGCCTTAACCAACCCTTTAACTAGGATTACATGAGGCCCCTCCCAAGGCCCCAGGGGTAGACTTCTCTGCCCCACAGTAGAGTAGGGGCTGAGACCTTAGCAGACAGCCTAAGTGTGCCTGATCTGGCCTCCACCTGGTGTAGGGGCTGAGAACTCAGCAGACTGCCTCAGGGTGCCAAAGTCAGGCTTCTCCTTAGAGAACTTCCCAAATTGTGCTGTAAGTACCTGCTAGTAAGGGTCCAAATATTAGAAGGAAGCCTGAATGCACCTGACTGGAAACTGACTTGGGCCTCTGTGGAAGCTCCGGAGTAGCTGATCTGAAGCCATCAGTTCCCTCCCGTATAAAATCTGAGAGAACCTGAAACCTAAACATTTACATACCCAATAAGAAAACAACCAAGGCGTACCAATAATACAAACAGAAGCAAACTTCAACTCAACAAAAGAAGGCTTGAGTTTCATACCAGAACCACAAACAACAAAAGAAATCCACATGCCAAAATTGAAACAGAAAAATAATAACATGGAAAACCAAAATAGCATGTTCCCACCAAACTCCACCAGTCCTATAGAAGAGTTCTATGAAGAGAACCCCCTAGAGATAACCCAGGATGCAGAATTTTAAAGAACAATCATCAACATGATCAAAGAATTCAACAAATTTAAAGAACACACAAACACACAAATCAAAGAACTAAAAGAGGATAGGGATAAACTTCTCACCAAAGTCACAAAAGAGATAGAAACATTGAAGAAAACTCAGGCTGAAATGAAGAAGGAAGTGAAAAACTCAATAAGCCAATTTGAAACAACAGAAGAAAGCCTCACCACTAGAATGAATAAAATGGAAAACAGAATATCAACACTGGAGGATAAAGTTGAAGAACTGGACTGCTCAAGCAAAGATTATGCAAAAAAATTTTAAAACACAGGAATGGAATATGCAGGAAATGTGGGACACCATGAAAAGACCAAAACTACATATAGGCATAGTGGAAGGAGAAGAATCTCCAGTTAACAGTATTGACCAGATCTTCAACAGGATTGTAGAAGAGACTTTCCCAAAATTAAGAAGAGACATCCCCATACAAATATAAGAAGCACATAGAACACCAAATAGACAGGCCCATAAAAGAAACTTCCCATGGCATATCATAGTAAAAACACTAAAAGTACAGAACAAGGAGAGAATACTGAAAGCTGCAAAAGAAAAACAATAACTCACATATAAAGGAAAACCCATCAGAATTACAGCTGACTTATCAATGCAAACTATGAAAGCCAGAAGAACCTGAACCAAGATATTTCCAGTTCCATGACTATAGATGCCAACCCAGAATACTTTACCCAGCAAAAATGTCCAAAAATCTACTGAAAAATTACACGTACAGTATTCCTATATGAGTCCATGAGCGTAGCTGAAGACTACATAAAAAGAAGCAGGGCCAGACAGGAGAAATCTTCCTTTGAGTTCTTGGCCAGGGTAGTCCGAGAGACTCCCAAAATTACACAGGCTATTGCCACAGTCCTTGCTTGCCTCCCGGAACTTGATGGTAAGACCCTATTGCTGAAGATAGGACATACTTTGGACATAGGCTATGGAGCAATGGAGTTGGAACCGACCTGGAAGCCACTCCCCTGAAGGCTAGCTCTCATAGCTTTGGAGACCACTAGGCAAGCACTACCATCAATCGATGGTCCAACCCTAGCTTCAAGGCCTAAAATCCACATCAATGACCAGCAAAGCAAATGACATTGGTGCAGCAGTGGCACTTTTATCTTGGGGGTAATCAACAGCTACCTAATTTGACTTAAAGCCCACTCAATGGAAACAAACTCATGTGTGGTACTGTAAACCTAGCCAAATACACATAGCTGGAGAGATCATAGATCTTACAGAAAACCCAAGGCTCTCATAGTCCTAGACAAATGTAATTTCTTACTATGTGCAAAATATGGATCCTTAAATTTACAGACAAGTATCCCAGTCACCACCCATCAAAGTAGCTTCTTTTTCAACACCCAGAAATTATTACAGAGTTATACCACTGGTCACACACAGAGATGCTCAGTGAATTGCCCAAGCCTAAGTGGCACATTTAGGATTCAACCTCTACACCTAAGACTCACAGAACATAGAACGAGGGATGAAGAGAACACTAATGCATCTTTCAGTTGTCATCAATGAAGCTCCCTCATGCAACAGAGGACCAGGAACACAAAAGGCCATAAATGGCCAAAACACAGAGAGTAAGAGTTGGCAGAGTGTGGGTCCTTGGACAGGTCTCTTACATTTTGGAAGAGGGGGCAGAAAGATTGTAAGAGCCAGGGAGGAGGTGCATGACCATATGGAGATAGTCCTATAGGCACCTGGGACTCTTCTCATACAAACCTACAGCAATGGTGTCAGCATGCACAAGACCCATACAAACTTAAGCAGACAAAAACTAAGGACAACTGTAGAAATGAACAGCAAGTCCCAATCTTAGTCAAAGGATTATTGGCAGCTGATTACTGCTATGTAAAGAAGAGCTGATCTTCTTGAAGGGAGACTGACTAAACCCAGGTAGATGAACTTGCACTGAGCAACATCTTAGGACACTAACTTTACATAATAGGCCTTAACACAAATGACAGAATGTATGAACTCCAGTGGCGGGGGGGCTATGGGAGGGTGCCAAAGGGGAAAGGGGAAAGGGGGGAAAGGGATATAAAGATGATTTTATGTATGAAATACACAAAACCAATAAAAATTTCAAAAAAAAATCATTGTCAGGGAGGCTGGAGAGATGACTCAACAGTTAAGAGTGCATACTGCTCTCACAGAGGACCTAACTTCAGTTCCCAGCACCCACATCAGGTAGCTCATAACTGTAACTCCAACTTCAAGGGGTTTGCCTCTGGCTTCCTCAAGCAACACATACACACACACACACACACACACACACACACACA
Source organism: Nannospalax galili (assembly GCF_000622305.1). Classification (NCBI taxonomy): domain Eukaryota; kingdom Metazoa; phylum Chordata; class Mammalia; order Rodentia; family Spalacidae; genus Nannospalax; species Nannospalax galili. Next base: position 2,874,985 of record NW_008329320.1, read on the forward strand.
CACACACACACGCAATTTAAAAATTAAATCTTGGGGCTGGAGAGATGGCTAAGCAGTTAAGAACACTGATTGTTCTTGCAGAAGACCCGGGTTCAAATTCCAGCACCCACATGGCATCTAACAACTGTCCATAACTCCGACAGCCTTGTCTGACCTCCGTGGGCATTGCACGACATGGGTGCACTTACCTACATGCAGG
>NW_008329320.1:2875526-2887580 GCF_000622305.1 Nannospalax galili
CTGTCTCTGCCTCCTGAGTGCTGGGATTAAAGGCATGCACCACCATGCCCAGCTAATAAAATATTTTTTTAAAAATGATAATTCCGTACTGGAGAGGTGGCTCCGTGGTTAAGAGCACTCTGCTCTTGCAGAGGACCCCAATTTGAATCCCAGCACCCATATGGTGGCTAACAACTGCCTGTCTGTAACTCCAGTTCCAGAGGATTGGACACCCTCTTCTGATCTTTGCAGGCAATCAATGCACAACACAGGTGCATTTATATACATGCAGATAATACACTCATACACATAAAATTAAAATTATAAAAATATTTTTTTAAAATGAGAACTCGTGTTTAATGAACACTTTGTATTGTTGCATTACAATTCATTGTACTTTGTTCTTTATTTTTAACCATTTAAGGCCCTCTCCCTACCGCTTCCTCTCCTGACTCTCCCTGCCCATCCCCATCTAAACCCCAATATCTGCCCTTTCACTTTCATGTCCCTTGTAGTCTATTACTACTTTTCACCCCTCCCTAAAGGCCTCCCTTTCCCCTCCCATGGGCCTCATCCTAGTTTCTTGGCATCTTTACTCCCTCACTACACATAGATATTCCTTCCTGAGTCAGGAGATCTCAGATTAGGTTTCAAAGGTCTCTGAGGGTTAGAATATTCAAACTTTTTCCTTTTCATTTTACACTTGGTGGAGGGGATGAGAGAAGGTCTCCTGTAGCCCACACTGGTCTCAACCTCTACCACTATGTGACTAAGACTGGTCTTCAACTCTTGATCCTCCTGCCTGAGCCTCCTGAGTGCTGGGATCACAGGTGTGTGCTACCACAGCCAGCTGGAAAATTTCAAGTTTTCTGTTGCTCTAAGTGATGTCCTTGATTTTGTTTTCCAGTGTAATCTAATCCACTTCTTCCTAACATTTTTCACATCCTAACTCAGTTGAACCCACACAGACATGCTGTATGCATACCCAGAGACATCAAACTGTCATGTGCTGGACTGCTGTCTATGCCATTTCCACTAGATGATGTGTCTGTCCTTCAGGTCAGAGAAGCCCCCAAAATATATGGGTCTGTACACACCAGGCACTATGCTAAGCTCTAACACTAACCCTAACACTAGACTACTCCCTCTTCTCTGCCATCAGTTCTGGTGGCCTGGCCCAAATGTCAGCACCTCCAAAATATTTTCCTTGACTGATTCAACACAGGAGAATTAATGGTTTTCTCATTCTCTGATCCAGCACAGTTATTTATAAATTAAATAAATGCTTAGCATTCAAAAATTCAACGCTCGTCATTTAATTTAAAATTAAATTAAATTTAACTACCATTGAGTCTACAAAGTGTCGTCATTTGTTATTTGACCAAAGCAATCAAGGGAAGTGTTCTCTGAAGAGTTAGGAACAGACTGAGTCACTTCCTGTTAGAACCTTTCCTGTTACTCCATCCATCCATACAGGCTCATATCAGTAGCCTTCTGAATCGTTCAGGATACTTCAACTCTAGTAAAAAAAAAAGGTAGGAATAACAATACTTCATGGGCTGGGCATGTAGCTCAGTGGTAGAGTACCTGCCTAGTTATGCAAGGTTCTGGGTTCAATCCCTAGAACTGGAAAAAAAAAAATCTCAAGTCACAATATTTCAGTGGTAGACCTAGTTATGCAAGGTTCTGGGTTCAATCCCTAGAACTGGAAAAAAAAAATCTCAAGTCACAATATTTTATATAACAAAGAATCTGCAGCATGCAAGAGGCCAATTCAATTTCCAGCACTCAGCACTAGGATGGTAGAAACAAGGAATCTGAGAAGATGGTGGTTCTTAAGGTTTGCATAGCTCTTCAACAATGTCAGGGAACTTCTGTGTCTTTCCACAATGTCTGAATTTATTGAATAACAATAAACTCACAAGCAACATTGGTTTCATCGGAAGCAATTTTAAAGTAGCTCCAATTTTCTTGACAGCTGGCCAAGGCAAACATAGGTTCTTTATATTCCTAATTACTAATACTAACCTTCAAATCATTCATTTCATGTCACATGGTAAATATAGTGATGTCAATCATACATATGCATAAATAGACATACGTGCATATGTAGAGCAAGGACTGCTATAAAGGGTTGAAGAGGCCACAGCCAAGTTCCAAGCCTTCAAAGAAGCCTGAAAGGCCAAAGTTGGGGAGGGATATAAAAGAGTCTCTGCTGGGGATCAGACAACTAATCTCACTGAAGTCTGCTGTAGAGTCAGAGTTCAGAGGTGCTCAAGGACAAGTGGAGCCACAAAAGCAAACTGCCAGATGTGGAGGCTTTAGATGCCAAGAGCAACCAGCCATGGAGGCATATACCTTTAGTTCCAATACCTGGGAAGCAGAGACAGGTGGATCTCCATGAGATCAAGGCTAGTCTGGTCTACATATAAGCCAAGGGCAAAACAGGGTCCACATGAACAAACAAGTAGACAAATAACAGGTCTACATGTTCTATTAGGCGGACAGACAGTTTGAGTCAATGGGGTCCGAGCTGTGCTGAAGCCTCTGGGAGATCAGGGAGTCCTGTGCCTATCAATTCCTTGATGCATGCACCAGGTGGTCAGATGACAGGTCAATAGGTCCATCACCATGCTACTGCAATGCTAGGGGTCCAGATAAGGGGGTTATACCCTTCCTCAGTCTAGTGTGCCCAGTAAGTTCTTGGGCCTGGTTTTCTGGATATGATTTCAATATATCCATGCACTCCCATAGTACCAGTTTACTTTGGTAACTTATAGGATGACACTCTATCCACTTTTAGGAGCAAGTTATCAGTCTGTGCTTTGAGTCATGCCAGACAGATGGTATTGTTTATTACCTACCAAAGCAAGAGTCATCTGGCCTTCCCATTTCCCCCCAAATTGAGTCAAATGCTGTTTATAAAATGGAGCCTTGTCAAGCAAGGTACAGCCTGAAAACCCACTGTTTTACACAATATGGATTAATTTAGGGCAAGGCACAGCTTGATCTCAATACTTGGGATTTTTTTGGTAGGTCTTTTGGGAAATTCCACATGTTCACATAACGTGCCTAAAGGTCAGCTCTAAACAGCACCTCTTCACATAACCCCCATTCCAGGTGGGATGAAACGGGAGACCTCTCCATCTGACTGCTTACCAAAAGGGAAAAAGTCTTCCTGGAAGTTTTCCATTGGCTTTACCTCTCTTTTTGTCATTCAGAACTAGGGCATGTTCTTTCACTAAACCAAATAGTCATCCCTTGGAATCCGAGGGTGAAGGGGTTCTCAGACCCCCTTTGAAGATACTAAAAGCCCCAGGTGTTCATCATGTAACCTGTCACATCCTTCTGTATACTTCAAATTATCTATAGATGACTTAGAATACCTAATACATGAATGCTATGTACATAATTATTGTATTGTATTAAGGGAATAACAAGAAAAAAACACATCTGTATATGTTCAACACAGGAGCAACCATCTTAGGTCAGTTTAAGCCATGGTTAGTGGAATTCATGGAGCTGATGAAGATGGCAAGCAAAGGAATAGTTTAACAACCTAAGACACCACTTGGCTTGGGTCAAATGCACCTAGCAACTTGCTGGCCACCTGAACTCACACCTTCATCCAGCTGCACATATGCCTGCTTTAAACAATGGATGTAAATTCCTCCCCTTATCAACCTCTTGATATGCCCTGTTTCTTTTCAAATATGTTCCTTCATATATCTGGGATTGGAAGACAGAGGAGCAATTCAGCTTGGACTGGTTTGGGATGCACATAAGCAGTTAAGATAAACGGTTCTCTGGGTGAATTTTAAGGAAGACTCCCCTATGCATCACCTTACCTTACACCTATGTATAACTGAACATACATACAATTAAAATCAGATGCATCATGGGAAAGGACATTCACAGGGAGCAAAGCTTTGTCAGTCAAAACAAAGAACCATTTGTGGTTCCCTTCGTAACCAAACTCCTCTTTGTCCTAGACGCCAGACAAGAAGGTCCCAGATAATAACCTGGGGCCCTTGAGTATTCTTTTGCATTTTTTTATATTTATTGGGGAGAGAGGGCATGATCATGCATGCCACTGCATGCATGTGGAGGGCAGAGGACAGCTTGTAGGAATTGGTTTTCTCCTTCTACTATGTGGGTCCTGGGGACCCAACTCAGGTTTCAGGCTTGTTGCAAATGTTGCCTTAGTCCATGTGTGGAGGTCAAAGGAAAACTTTCAATGCCTGTTCTCTCCTTCCACAATGGGATCCAGGGTTTGAACTCAGATCATAAGGCCTGCAGCAAGCATTGTTACCTGCTGAGCCATGTTACTTGACTTATGGAGTCCACTACTCTCTTTGACAGTGTGTTTATCTGTACACTTTGTTTTTTGTTTTGTTTGGGTTTTTGGTGCTTGTTGTTGTTTGGACAGGGTATCCCTGTAGCCCCAACAAGCCTGGAACTCACTGGCCTCAATGTCACTGAGCTCCAAATGCCTCTGCCTCCCTAGCACTGAGATCAAAGGCAAACATCAACACACCCGGCATCTCTTTTGTTTAAATAAAGTTTTCTTGAGTCATAATTTGTTTTAGTTGTCAACTTGACACATCTGGGAAGAGAGCCTCTCAACTGAGGAATTTCCCCCATCAGACTGGCCTGAGGGCATGTCTGTATGGCACTTTGTTGGTTTCTAATTGATAGAGACGGGCCCAGACCACTATGGGCAGTGCCACCTCTGGGCAGATAGTTCTGGATTGTATAAGAAAGCTGACTGAGCAGGAGGAAGCAAGCCAATAAGCAGTGCTTCTCCATGGTCTCTGCTTTAGTTCCTGCCTCCAAGTTCTTGCCCTGACTTCTCTCAGTGCAGAACTGTTACCTGGAAGTGTAAGGTGAAATAAGCCCTTTCCTCCCCAAGTTGGTTTCAGGTAATGTTTTATCATAGCAACGGAAAGCAAATGAGGATACCTTGCTACTTCACAATGGGTGTGCACTTCTTCAGTTCTTTATGAGGTCAAGAACTTGGAAACATCCAGTCCAGGCAGCAATCCCCAGTAACAAACCCACAGGATATGGACTGACTGTACTAGTGATCAGTCAGATGACTATACTTCATTGGGAGTAGTGGTCCTCTAGTCAGCAGCATTTATGTAACTCTGGAACTACTAGAAATACAAACTCTTAGGCCTCACCTAGACCTACTGAATCAAAAACTGATGATGGAGTCCAGCTTTCTGGATTTCAACAAGTCTAGAATTTGGAATCGCTGGCTTAAAATCACAGTTCATCTGATCCTACCTGAGCATCTTGCCTCCTTGAATAAATCTGCCATTCTAGAAGCTAAGGAAGAAGTCAGGACTGCTGCTGGGTAGACAGCACTCCCCTATTACTGTTATTTCCATTTCGATTTCCACTAATTGCATTATTACCCTTTGATTTTCTTGCTCACCCCCTAACTCAGCTTCTTGAGAGCAAGAAGTTTTGCCTTTTATTAGGGTTTCTATCCTTAGCACAATAGGTGCAATCAATCTATCCTTGCTGGCCAGAGGAAAAATATTAAAGTGGACTCTCCTTTCTAATTGTCCATTCCCTTAACAGCTGCTTCCTGCTGTGTTCCATTCAAGGAACATTTTCGCATCAGCTCATGTGAGTGAGCCAAAAGCTGTATCTTCCAGGGAGTCAAAAACAATTAACCCTTTGCACACAGGAGCAAGTGGCGGCCCTGGCTTCATGACTGTGTGTTGGACCTTTACATGTATTCATTTGTGTTCAGGGGTATCCTTAGAAAGCACTGCTAGATAATAGCACAGAACTGAACATGGTGGTTGCTGAGCTGAGGTATGGCTGCCAGCCTCTGGCTAGGGCTCTCTCAGGGGCAGCTGTATGCTGGGAGTCAAGTATGAAATAAGCCTTCAGCTGCTGTACCACAAGCACAGCACTGGGGCAATGGTGGCTGGTAGCAACTCTCATTTGTCCTACCATCACGGAGGCCTGGACAAGCCTATTGGGCTTTCTAAAGCTACTTGGATTAGATACACTCTGGAGTGCAACTGATAGATATGTAATTGCAAAGCAATGAAAGTAAAGTCATGGCAGGGAAGGAGTGGGGGCAGAGTTCTAGCACATGGAACTAAAATGCTGCCGTGCGGTAGTGTCAGTTCCAGCTCAGCTGAATCCAAATGTTCAATGTCCTCAGGATCCTTCTCTCTTCATTATTCAATGGGGGCTCTAACTGGCTTCATTCTCAGGCAAGATTTTACAAAATGAGCCAGAGGCAACACCAGGCCTATATACCAGGATGTCTGCTTATTAACAGAAAGCAAGCCTCTCTTCATCAAAGTGTAAGTAAAAGTCCTCCAGCTGACTTAAGTCACAGGGACACTCCAGTGCAAACAATCTCTTAGGTTAACATGAATGCCCAACTTGGATTAGGAGCATTTGGGGCAGCTGGGTTCATCTCACCAGAACCAGATGGACAGAGAATGAGCAAAGTTGCCCCCCAACCCCAAACCATGGCATTGATATCAGAGGAAAAAGAGGTGACTTCTGACACAAAATCCAAAGATGCCCCAGACTAGGTGCCCAGTGTTCCTTATTTTGTATCCCCAACACGTCATTTTTAAAAAGGTACTACATGCCGCATCATTTGAGCTGGACATCATATCCAAAACAAGGAAGAAAAATAATGTCTCCTAAAGACAGAAAGTGTAGACTGGCTGGAAATAACTCCCAATTCTGCAGAGCAGGACTGGGGAGCAGTGTGTGTCTGTGTGTGTATGTTTGTGTATCTATGTCTGTGTGCATGCTTACATGTGTCTCTGTGTGTGCCTGTGTATTTATGTGTGTCTGTTTCTCTCTGTAATTTAATCCTCCATAGCATCTACCTCAACAATCATTCCCATGGCACCCTCCTGTGCCCTGGTCCACCCCCTCCCTCTTGCAGTTTCTTGGCCTGCTTTACCATCTTTTGTAATCATCAGTTAACATCTGCGATATTATATTTGCAGCAGGAAGGATTTTTTTTCTCTGTTACTCCTTTTCCTCCCAAGGTTGAATTCAAAATGGATCCAAATAACACAATGGGGGCACAAAGGCTTCTTAGCATTATATCCTAAAGACTTTTTAATCTGGGAGGTGTCAGAGCTTTGGATCCCTCCCTCTGCCCTTCCCTGGGCAAGCCTTTGCTTTCCAGCACTTTCCTGGCTCATAGCCCTTGGTCCATTCAGGAAAAAAAAAAAAAAAAAACTAGATTAAGCTGCAAGTCTGAGAATTCAGGCTGGGAGAGGGAAGAGTCACAGCAACAAGCAGAAAAGACATTCCATGGAAGACAGACAGCAAGGGCAGCAAATCTCTACTGTCTTTTAGGGAGCTTCTTTTTTTCTCATCTTCAAGTGGATGGCAATGCATAGTGAATGAGGAGATATACAGGGCCTTTACATCAAATCCAAGGGTTTGGTCCCTTCCCCCACCTAACTCTTGCTGCAAGTTCGAGAACTAACAAAATGATTAGAAGGTAGACAGCAAAGGAAGAAGTGGGGCTGGGCTAGGGCTCAGTGGTAGAGTACTTGCCTAGGTGCAGAATACAGGGTTTCAATTCTAGCACTGCAAAAATGGGAGGGAGGGAGGGAGGGAGGGAGGAAAGCAACAAGGGAAGAAGGGGTGATGGGCTTAAAACTATTCTAAACTGAAGTTTTGGTTACAAAGGTGGAAAACCAGGAAGGAAGATAAGAACACAGAAGAGAAACAGAAAGAGGAGACAGCCCCAATGCTCCAGCTCCCCTATGGACCTTCTAAAGACAGTCTTCCAGACTCAGTGTCTGCACTTCATCAGAAAACCCATTTGTGTCCTGGATCAGACAGCTATTTCCTTTCCAACACAGGGGTAAACCAGTGGGATTACACTTATGTATTCTTAAAAGCATTAAACTAGTGAACTATAAATCTGCATAAAATATTTTGCTGATTTCAAAATCTCTATTGAATTTATTTCTCAAGAAAATATATTTTGTCCTTTCTATTGAACTTATATGTGAACATTATGAGTCCTTTGAGAACTTTTCAAGGAACCCACTCTGCCTTCCTAGTGGTGGGGAATCTCTCTCTCTCTCTCTCTTTCTCTCTCTCCTCTCTCTCTCTCTCTCTCTCACACACACACACACACACACACACACACATCCATCCATACATACATACATACACACACACACTCTTTTTTGTGTGTAGATATATCTTGTTTTGTTTTTTGAGACAGCATAGCACTACGCAGCCTTAACTTTATGACCCTCTTGCTTCAACCTCCCAAGTGTTGGAATTGGAAGTTGACTTCTGTCTCTGGGTTTCTTGTTTTGTTTTGCTTTTTTATTACATCTATTTATTTACTAGGGATCATGTGCGTGACTCTGTACATGTGTGCAAGAGTCAGTCATTTCTTTCCTTCCACCATGTGGGACACAGGAATCAAACTCAGGCTATTGGGCTTAGTGGCAAGTGCCTTTACCCACTTAGCCATCTTCCCAGCTCTGTCTCTTGCTCTCCTCCTATGGAACATTTATCTTCTTTCTACAAACCTAAAGACTCATTTGGTTTTCTTCCTCCCCTCCTCACTGCTGCTACCTTCTCTGTGTTCTGTGCTACAACTTTTAGTCTCAGGCTGGAGCCCTGTTTGTCAGCTTTCTAGTACCATAACAAATACCTAGGACCAGGCCTGGAGAGATGATGACTCAGTGGTTAAGAGCACTGACTGCCCTTCCAGAGAACCCTGGTTCAATTCCCAGCACCCACATGGTGGCTGACAACTGTTTGTAACTCCAGTTCCAGGGGAATTCGATGCCCTCTTCTGATCAGGTAAGTGTCACAGGCCAGCAAGCAGCATAGTTCCATGTTCTCACCATGTCTGCTTGTTGTCCTGCAAACCTCAAGGGTGCAAGACAGAAATGGCCAGGTGAGGCCCTCTGTGAAACACTAAGCTGTGAAAACCCCAGTCTAAGGAAGGGACTACTGGAAAGCCTGTATCTCCTTCCCCCTCCCCGGGGGTTAGGGGGAGTAATTTTCTTCATTGTGGTGGTTAGAAAACAAAGATATCCTCTGACACATAGGGAGTCAATACTTCTAGCTTCTAAATATGTTTGTTAAGCAATCTTGAAAAGAGAATCTGAACTAAAGTTGTCGCAAGATGTGTAAAAACACCAAAGAATGGCCTGCAACATTCTATAGGTATGAGGGGGGCCCAGTGGAGCTAAAGGTCTGTGTGGAAGGGACTATGTCTCAACACTGCTCCAAGCCTGGGTGAGGTGATGGGGAGCTCTACACAGTTCCCAGGTCTTTGAACGAACAATCCTTACTCCTGTTCACATAACTCCTTCGGGATAGGCCCTCTGTCAGACAACACCCAAACCACTGTCCTGTTCCACTCCTCCCCTGAAGGTATTCACTTTTATACTCAAACCAGACAAAGCATGCAGGAGCAACAGATGATCACAGAAGAAAAGGTAAGCCTCACCAGGCTTGATGAGGTCAAAGCAAAATCACAGAGGTCACCAACTATGAGGTAAAATCAGAAAGATCATTTAAGGGGTAAGTAAGCTTGAGGAAGAAGTCAAGAAGATGCTACTGAAAAAAAAAATCACTGGAACAGGCTAGGGAGAGGACTCAGTCAGTAAAGTGCTTGTCACACAAGCATGAGGACCTGGGTGGGGATCCCCAACAAGGGGTGGAAACAGGCAAGTCCCTGGAGCTCACTGACCAGTCAGCCAAACTGAATCCATGATCTCCAGGATTAGTCAGACACCCTATCTCAAAAAATAAGATGAAAGAAACTACGGAAGACACCTAACCTGAACGTCTGTCTCCACATGAACATACACACACGTGTACACACACACACACACACACACACAAATGAACGAACTAACACAAAATAACTGGAGCAGGAAAGAGATTTCAGCCTGTTACTTAGAATCAAAAGAGCAGCCAGTAGAGGAACTAAAAACAATGATGTTTTACTGGAAGAGGACTATAGCAGAGCTAAATCCCTGTCTTTCATAATGAGAAGTCAAGAGACAATGTGTACATTTGACAGGTCAGGATGTAGTAATGCAAGCATAGTACTGAGATGCAGAGGTGAGTACCTAAAACCCTGGGTAGCGGTGTGTGACCTGAGATAAGAATACACCTCTGGAGAATTAGACTTTTTTGGGGGGGGAGACAAGGTCTTAATATATAACCCTGGCTGATCTGGAACTTGCTATCTAGATCAGGCTGGCCTCTAATTCAGAGAGACCTGCCTGCCTCTGCCTCCCCAGTGCTGAAATTAAAGGAATGCACAAATATGCCTGGCAAAATTTGACCTTTTTTTTTTTTAATGTGTACGTGTGTGTTGCCTGCATGCCTGTGGAGGTCAGAAGAGGTTGTCAGATCCCCTGGGACTGGAGTTACGGACAGTTGTTAGCTACCATGTGGGTGCTGGGATTCGAACCCGGGTCTTCTGCAAGAACAACCAGTGTTCTTAACTGCTGAACCATCTCTCCAGCCCCAAAATTTGATGTTTTAAAACAATCACATACCTATATTACTTTGTTTAGTATGTTAAACATAATTAAGAAATATAGGCCTGGGTATAATCCAGTGCTACAACAATTACCTATAAAGTGCTGAGGCCCTGGCTTAATCTCAAGCACCACAAACAACAACAGCAAAGTATTAAACTCCTTTCCTTCATCCTGTATTATTCCTCAGTCTAGCCCCTCTTCTAGTTCCACAAGCACTGGTTTCAAGGATACTCCAAAATTAAAGATATTCAGTGTGTCAAATATGTGGCTGAACCAAATTCCCAAGACCCAAATGAAGAATTTCCATCTTGTCTATTCATTCATATGTACACAAATACATTCGTTCAGTATGTGCTTTGTGACAGTATAGTGTGCACGAAGCAATGGGGAGAGGTGACAGTATAGGACACTGCTTCAAAGAGATTATAGTCCCTTTGGAAAAAAGCCTGATTGATTAATTACATACTTGTTTACTGTGCTAAGTGCCAGGAAGTAAAAATAGCAGTATAAAAGCTATGCAAGCTATTTGGAGACATGAAGAGTTGCCAGGTGAAAGAAATTGTAATGTGTTTCAACTGGAGGCCAGTAAGATGTTCAGAGGGTAAAGACATTTGCCACCAAACCTGATGGCCTGAGTTCAATCCCCAGATCCCACAAGGAAAAAGAGAACTGACTTCCAAAAGTGTTCCTCTGACCTCCACACATGTAAGATTACACAAGAGCACATACATGTGTGTAAATTACACAGACACAATAACAAATAAGATAATTTTTTAATATTTTATTATTTTTATTTTATGTGTATGACTGTATTGCCAGCATGTATGTAGGGGTACTCATGTCATGCAATGTCTGAGGTTAGAAGAGGGCGTCAGATCCCCTGGAACTGGAGCTATGGACAGTTGTTAGCTGGCATGTGGGTGCTGGGAATCGAACCTGTGTCCTCTGCAAGAGCAGTCAGTGCTCTTAACCACTGAGCCATCTCTCCATCCCAGATAATTTGTTTGTTTGTTTGTTTGTTTAAGGCCATACAGTTGGTCCAGATAAAACCGATTTATTTTTACTCTTAAGGTCGTTTGAGGATCTGTTCCTCAGGGGTCACATGTGTTTGGAAGGAGCCCTGGCTCCTTTCTTTTTCTGGTTCTGCCTATGTGAAGATAAGTCAAAGGTCCTGCTCAACCATGGTTGGCTTCACTTGGAACCATGGAGGAAATGATTCTTCTGTGTTGACCCTCCTCTTTATAGAGTGGATACTACTTCAAGTCCATCTGGTGGGGTCTCCTCAGCCTCCTTGATCAAGAGGACAGGTGACCCACCACCATTATAGGGCATTTAGAGAGATGCTCATAGTCCCCTGGAACTAGTCAACCTAGGAAGGCAAGGAGCAAAAAGTATCCTTTATGTCCCTCTGACCAAATTATGACAGACCTCAAAGTATGTTTCTTAAACACCCAAGAAGGTTAGTTCCACCAGTCTGGTATTTTTAATTACTGTGTGTCATGTAGATAAATCTTGGGCAAAGACAAATTGTTCT
>NW_008329320.1:2888569-2897958 GCF_000622305.1 Nannospalax galili
ATATGGTTCTTTCTTATCCTCTACCACACTTGTTTGTTTCCATTTTCCTGGTTCCTGTAGTTATGTCCGGATACATATTCACTTATCAGGCTGTGATTCTAGGATCCACATATAAGGGAGAAAAAATATCGATTCTTTTTCTGAGTCTGTGTTACTTAACTTATTATAACAGTTTCTAGTTTCATCCATTGCCTGCAAATTTCATGATTTCATCTTTCTTTACTTCCTCTGGTCCATTATTTCCCACTTGGATTACATGACAGCCCCTGGTCAGAATTACTGCAGACCTGATACAGTTTTCTCAGCCACTAGATTAATAGGGAAACAAGACTCAGGAGACAGGATAAGTGAGACTGGGAACATACAGAACAACCTTGAAGTTAATTACAACTAAGATTTAAAAACTATCTTGTATACTGGTCATGTTGCATGACATCATCTGGCATAGTGAATCCAGGAACACGGCTGTTTGATGTCAAAAAATGGGAAAACAGACTCTGAAGACTTTGAAAGAGTTCCAATTTTTGTGGCTCTTCAGTGTCAGGATTTTAAAAAATCCATAAAAGCAAGCATCATGAAGGATGATAAAATCAGAGTTGGAAACTTAGAGCTGAGACCAATAGTAAAGTAAACAACCCTATAAAACATTCCAAGTGCCCCAGAGCAAAGAATAAGCCAACTTCACGCAGTGTGGTCTATATGGTTACACAGGTCACAGTGCATAGAACAACTTCATGCCTAGTTTATGCCTTAAACTAGATATTTATGCTATTAATATCTTGAAAGTTTTAATTGTTTTTGCACAAGACCCATATTATTCCAATGGTCAAATTTTAGTCTCACAGCTCTACCAGAGAAAGAAGAAAGGAAGGGAAGGAAGGAGGGAGCAAAAGAGGGAGGAGGAAGAAGAAAGGAAGAAGGGAAGGAAGAAGGGAAGGAAGGATAGCTTCTATAAGGAAACCTGAGGAATGTAAAGATTACTCTGGACATGTATCCAAATAAAATTTGGGTGATCTAGTTCTATAGAAGAAGAGAATAGGGTCTGGAGAGAGGGTTCATTAGTTAAGAGCATCTGCTGTTCTTGCAGAAGACCTGGATTCAGTTCCCAGCACCCAGATCAGGCAGCTCACAACTGCCTATAACTCCAGTTCCAGGGGATATGATGCCTTCTTCTGACCTGGTACACATACATTCACTCAGGCATACATTCATTTCACTTAAAATAAATCTTTTAAGAAGAAGAAGAAGGAGGAGGAGGAGGGGGAGGGGGAGGAGGAGGAAGAGGAGGAAGAGGAGGAAGAAGAAAACGGGCTGGAGAGATGGCTCAGTGGTCAAGAACATTGGTTGTTCTTGCAGAGACCCGGGTTCAAATCCCAGCACCCACATGGCAGCTAACAACTGTCTGTAACTCCAGTTCCAGGGAATCCGATAGCCTCTTCTATCCTCCCGGGCATTGCACGACATGGGTGCACTTACCTATATGCAGGCAATACTACTCACACACATAAAATAAAAATAATAAATAAAATTTTTTTAAAAAAAAAGAAAACAGCAGACTAATGGTCTCTAGCCCCTAGCCTCCAAAAGTTTCTTGTGCTCTAGCATGACTCAGGAAAAGAAGAATAACTCTAATTGCCCCAGAGATGTCCAGGTGTGACTATGAGCGCTTCCACAAACTGAAATGTGGGAGATAGGTTACTGAGGCCCATGTGAACGTCTCTCCAGAGACCTGAATAGATGACAAATGAGGTCCAGGTTCCCTGCATCTGTCTCAAAAACAGGACCCAGGAAAAGAGAGGGCTCCAAATTGACTTAGAGCATGTTCCCACAACCTTAGTGGGTCTCCAGGAAAGCCATTTACCAAACATTTTGGCTATCCTTCTTTTAGGGAAATGGAAATTTTTGTGTTTTTTAATTTTCTTGAAGTTACATGTATCCACATGATCTATTTTGACCAATAACATATAAGCAGAAATCAACTGTACCTTGTCTATACCAAGTATAGCAGCTTGTGATGGTCTTCAGATGTTATAAATTTACTTTAGATATGATTTCAATGTATTTCAGTAGACTTTGTGTAAAAAAGATTGCCCTCTATAATGTGGGTAAGCCTCATTCAACCAGCTGAAAATCCTAAGAGAAAAACACTGTGGTTCCCCTAAGGAAGAAATTTTGCCTCTAGACTGCATTCAGATCCAAGCTATGTCAGTTCTTCCCTGGTCTCCAGCCTGCTTGCCTGCCTACTCTGTACATTTCAGGCTTGCCATCCCCCACAACTGTGTGGGCCAATAAAATTTTTTGCTCTGGCTGTCTCTGTGTTTCTCTTTTTACACACACACACACACACACACACACACACACACACACACACCTATTGGTTCTATTTCTCTAAAGAACCCTAAAACAGAGCCAACATGTAATTTGTCATGTTTACCCTACCACAGTGACCCTGGAAGCAAGTGTGGAGATGAGGCCCTTCAACTGGATCACTAAGAGGCAATGGAAAACAGAATCCAAGCAAGTTAGGCAGGAAAGAAAACTGCTGGCAGAGAGGAAGGCGGGAAACACTACCACCACACCCATCATGCCCACCGTCATACCCACATGTAACAGCTTGTATCGGAAAAAAAAAAAAAACAAAAAAACCTTGTACTGTGCAAATAACCACTAAAACCCTGTGGTTTGAATGAGAAATGTCTCCCACTAGCTCACTCATTTGAACACTTTGTCCCCCACTGGTGTCACTGAGGTGGTCATGGAACCCTTAGGAGATGTGGCCTTGCTGGAGGAAGTACTTCACTGAGGGCAGGCTTTGAGAGTTTACAGCCTCGCCTCACTTCCAGTTTGCTCTCTCTGTTTCATTTGTGCAACTGAGAGGTGATCCTGCCACATGCCTACCCTGCCATTGTGGACTCCCTCTGGAACTGTAAACCAAAATAAATTCTGTAAGTTGCTTCTGGTCATGGTATCTTATCACAGCAACAGAAAAGCAACTAATACAGATTGCCACTGAGCAGCTAACCTTCCTCCTTTGGAGTGCACCCTTCCTGACCAACTCTCTCTGCTGCTATTATACTCTACAAATCCCAGTCCAATTCCTTGTTCCAGGACATGAGAATCTGGAAATTCCTGTGTTGTCCACTGACCCCTGATATCCACTGATAAAACAATAACCCTCTGTTGTTAAGCCACTGAGTTCAGGAGAGCTTCGTTGCTGCCCCACAACTTCATCTAGGTGCACAAAGAAACACAAAAGAGAAATCCAAACCAACACAGAAACAAAGTTCTATATCTTCTATTCTTGTTCATTCCATCTAAAGTGCTATTTCATATTCTGTAGACCAGTATTATCCCACGGCTTGATGTCCCCAAGATCAAAAGGAACTCTCAAACTTTGCCTTCTTTAGACTGTCCCTGGAATCAATGTTCCATTCTCATTCCCCCACCCCAGCCCCACCAACTCCCCAAGCTCTAAAATTACCTCTTCCTCTCAATTCATAAAAATATTTCATTTTCTTAGTGTGAGAGATCACAATGATGTAATAAGAAATAATTTAAAAAATCCCTCAACCTCAATGGAGGTTTCTTTTGTCTCAAGGGAACTTGAATTTGAAAAGAAAATTTAAAAAAAAAAAAAAAACAGGACCAGAGAGACTGCTCAGCAGTTATGAGCATTGGCTGCTCCTGCAGAGGATCCCAGTTCAATTCCCAGCACCCACATGGTAGCTAATAATTGTCCTTAACTCCAGTTCCAGGTGATTCGAAACCCTGTTCTGACCTCCGAGGGCACCGCACAACACAGGTGCACTTTCAGACATACAGGTAGGACACTCATACGTGTAAAATAAATAAAATCTAAAATTTAAAAAAAAAAAATCCCACACAAGCAAAGTTAAACTTGAGGGTAAAACAGGAAATATAACTAAGAAAGAAGCTTCCCTGGAATATGTGAGACATTCTGGGGTGTGGGGAATTTTTCACAGGTGTTCTGCAGACACAACCACCATTGTTGGATATTGTTTGGGGTTTCTGGAAGCTTCTCAGTGGTAGAGAGCAGGGAATGCTCAGACTCCCTTCCAGAGCCCTCTTTTGTCCTTCCAAATGGCTCCTCCTGTTGCCCCCAGTCAAGCTCCTAACTTCTCACAGAATTTCTTGTCTATCCTTAGGTCCAGCTACTGGTCACTTTGTTTTGCACAAGGCAGATTTCTGGGATACGCAACCTTTGTATCAGGGCCAGGTCCTTGAAGTCTGATGCAAAAATATCACTTCTGGGTATCATAGCTCCATCCCCAACTCACCCCAGGAGGCCTACCTCTAATCTCACAGGTAAGGACTATCTATAAAAACACATTTGGGGAACTGATTCAAAATGCAAGTGCAATGAGGCTCGAGGTCCAGATGTTGACTCATTAAGCTGGGATGCCGTCCAGAAAGCTGTATTTTCCAGGCTCTTCTCCCCCAGATGGCTCAGTGCAGGTGGAAGGGAGACTATATTTGGAAAAATAGTAGCTTCAGGAGGGAGGGAGGACTGCTAGCTGAGCCCACCCTCATGGATCTCCAGCTCTTTTTCCTAGTCAGCTCTTGCCTAGTCTGACTTCATTTGCTATTGATGCAACTGGGCCATCTGCTCACAACTTTAAAACAAAACAAACAAAAGCAACAAATAAAAGATGGAATGTTGCTTCAGGGAATTTCTGTGCTATTTGTCCTTTTATTTTTGTTTGCAGAGAAATCTTGCCTTTTGTGAAGTAGTTTTTGATGACAACATTGAGGACAAGTGGTCCTCTCATCCTCTCAGTTTTTGAAGTCTTTGCACAAGATCAAAACATGGCCTGAAAGTAAACACAGAAGAGGCCAGCAGTGGCCTGCTCAAGGAGTTCTCAAATGAAAAGAATGATAACCAAGAACAAACACATTTTGTTAATCCATGTCTTTATAAATCCAGTTCAGAGCCAGTGGCCACAGACAACCTGAAAAACTACAGACATTCCATCTGGCCAGCTGAAGGGTTAATTCCCATGGCCTCTGGAGAGAAGCTGAAGAACGATGGCCATCACACACACACACACACACACACACACACACACACATATACACCTGCAAGTGATAAGCCCAGCCTGGCTCTTGCACAGTCCAAGTCGCTGACCAAAACCCATGCACCCCCTGGTGGTCTGGAGGTAAACTACAATTTACAATTAAGTTGGAAGGTTTTTGCATTTTTGTATTTCACCTCTCTTCTAGGCAACATGTACACAGAGCTTTTTCTAGGACATCTCTAGAGGCAGAGGCTTCCTCAAAATGTTTCCAGACAGCTATGGTAGGTAAGATGCCATAGCTCTGGTGGCATCCCCACACTAAACTCAGTACTATTTACACATTAGTTGGATATTTTGATGCTTCATAATGCAGACATTTAGTAACTCTGAAAAGCACAGTTCTGGACTTGCCCAACTATACATTAAGCCAGGTCAACAACCAGTGCATGACACAGAAAACACCAATCAAAATAAATCAATATAAATATAACTCTAATTTATTATCTTTATGTCACAAACACTTCAGTCCCAAATGCAGTTGAGCCCTGGCTCTACCAGCACCCATACTTACAGCCCTGTGCTGCCTGCCCAACATCTCTCCTCTACTGAGGTGTCTACTTTTCCAGCCCAATACTCCTCTCTCAGGACTGGAGAATCTGCTCCCAGGGACAGAGTTTGAATTTACACTGTCATTCTGGCCTCCACCTAGCTAGCACATCCATCCTTTACCAACCCACCTGGAGAAAATCCACAACTCCTAGCCAGAAACCAATAGGAAACAGCCTCTATCCCAATTTTAAAACTTCTTTCCAGCAAAGGAAATAATCAATTCCATGAAAAGCAACCCATGAAATGAGAGAAAATATTGCCAAACATTCTAGGGGGTGAATATCTAGATTAGAGATTAATATCCAGATTATATAAAGAAATCCCAAAACTCAACAACAAAAACAAACAAACAACCCACTTGAAATGGGCAAAGGAAGCCAAAGGTGTAGCTCAGTTGATAGCTTGAAGTTATGGGTTCAATCCCCAGTACCATACAATCAGAAGTAACAGTACATGCCTATAATCCCAGCAAATGGGAAGTCAGGAGGATCAGAAATTCAAGGTCATCCCTGACTACATAGGGAGTTCAAGGGAGTTTGGGATAAATGAGACCTATCTCTAAAATTTTTTTAATTTTTTAATTAGGCAAAGGTTTTAAATGAATATTTTTCCTAAGATGATATAGAAATGCCATGAAAAGATGCTCACAAAGCTAGGAGGATGCAAATAAAAACCACAACAAAATGCACTTTACACCATTCAGAGGCCTATTTAAAAAGGAAACGGAAGCTGGGACTATAGTTCAATTGGCAGAGTGCTTGCCTAACATTCACAAAGCCTTGGGATCAATCCCAGCAATGCATAAGACTGAGTGTAGTGGTGCATACCTGTAATCCCAGCACTTGGAAAGCAGAGACAGGAGTTCTAGGCCAGCCACATCTACACAGCAAGACTCTGTCAAAAAAGAAAGAAGTGGGGCTAGGGAGTAGAGAAAGTTGAATGCCAGGCATGGTGGCGCATGCCTTTAATCCCAGCACCCAGGGCAAAAGCAGGCAAATCTCTGTGAGTTTGAGGCCAGCCTGGTCTACATAGTGAATTCCAAGTCAGCTGGGGCTATATAATGAGACCTTGGAGAGAAATGGGGGGAGGGTTGGTAATTTGTGGAGAAATTTAAACTTTTGAGAATCCCTGGCAGGAATGCAAAATGGTGCCATCTTCATGGAAAAGGGGGCTCCTCACAAAATTAAATTTTAACTATCATAAAAGATCTCAAGCAGATCTTCACCCACTCATATTCATAGCAGCATTTTTTACAACAGCCAAAATGAGGGGTGGGGAACTTATTGACAGATGCACGAATAAACAAACTAAAGTTTATGCAAACAATGGAATATTATCCATCTAAAAATGAAGGAAACTCTGACATCTGCTGCTACATGAATGAGGCTTGAACATGGTGCTAAGTAAAAGAAACCAGCCATGAAAGAACAAATACTGTATGATTCCACTTACATAAGGAACTTAGGAAAGTCAAATTCATAGAGACAGAAAGTGGCACCATAGTCGATAGAGGCTGGGAGAAAGCATGTGGGCAGTTATTGCTTAATGGGTACAAAATACCAATTTAGATGATGATTTCAGTTCAAGAAATGGATAACAGTAAAAGTTGCACAACATGAATGCACTTAACACCACCAAACTGTACACTTAAAAATAGTTAAAATAATGTCTGGCATGGTGGTGCTACCTTTAATCCCAGCACTTGGAAGGCAAAGGCAGGCAGATCTCTGTGAGTTCAAGGCCAGCCTGGTCTGTGTAGTGAGTGCTAGGCCAGTTGGGACTACATAGTGAGACCCTGTATCAAAAGAAAAAAAAAGTTATAATAATAAACTTTGTGTCATGCAGATTTCATCACAGTTTTTCAAAAACAGTAAAATAGGCCTTCACATAACCTGAGCATTATCCAATGTCAATTGCTATATCTGTGGGGAATGGGTACTACTTGGCCCTGAGGAACATGACTGAAATATGAATAGCTCTGGTCTTCATCTTAGTCTGTTTTGTGTGATCATAACAGAACAACACAGACTGTGTAACTTATGATAAAGATATTGTATTGCCTCTTGACTTTGGAGGCTAGGAAATTCAAGAGTGAGGGCTAGAATTTAATGAGGACCTTCTTTTGGAGCCACTCCATTACAGAAGACAGAAAGGCAAGTGAGGGCAAGGTGGGACCGGGGAACTTTCTAAATGTCTTCTGTGATAATGGCATTACTCCATTTGTGAAAGCAGAGCCCTCATGGACCAAATGCCTTTTGAAGGTCTATCTCCTAACATTTCTTCATGGGGGGTCAGATTTCTAGTATATGAACTTCGGGGGACATGTTCAAACTATTATGGACTCCAAATGATAGAGGAGCTGGGCAGGAAGACCGGGAATGAAAGGGCCCTCTGCAGCCATTGCCTTCCCAGGCACCGTTTGAGACATAAATATTACATCAGCTTCTTCTGAGACAAAATGGCATGATTTGTGGCCGTAACACCTTAGTTGATAGGGGAACATAAAAATTTTAAAGGAGGCAGATTTCAAGTGCTATAATGAAAACTCTCTAAATTAGTTCTAACTTTTTTGGGGGGGGGGGTCTTTTTGAGACAGGGTCTCCCTGTAGCCCCAGCTGTCCTGGAACTATGTAGGCCAGGCTGGCCTTGAACTCACAGAGATCCTCCTGCCTCTGTGTCCTGAGTGCTAGGATTAAGGCATGCGCCACCACACTTCTAACTTATTTTTAAGCACTGGCTTTTATTGCTAGATTGAAAAATAAGCCAGCACTGGTCTTTCAGTAAGTGATGAACTTCTTCAAGCTATTTATAAAACTAACTGCAAGGTTAAAAATGAATGAATGGCCAGGGCTTTAAGTAGGCCAAAAAGTAAAGGGTAAAATGATGATATAAATACAATTAGCTCTTTTTCTTTACCCAAGATTAACTAAGATAAAAGACAAACTGATGACAGTAAGTATAATTAGTTATGATTCCTTCCTGTCTTGGAAATAGCCCGGGGCCTGGTGAGATGGTCCAGTGAGTAAAAATGCTTGCTGCCAAACCTGACAACCTGAGTTCAGTCCAGAACCCACGTGGTGAAAGGAGAGAACCCTCCTGCAACTTGTCCTCTGATCTCCACAATATATGCCCACATACACACACATAATAAATAAATGTAATTTTTTTTTTTTTTGGTTTTTTTGAGACAGGGTCTCCCTGTAGCCCTAGCTGGCCTGGATTCACTATTGAGATCAGTTTGGCCTGGAACTCACAGAGATCTGCCTGTCTCCAGTGCTGGGATTAAAGGTGTGCACCACCACGCCCGGCTTAAATAAGTGTAATTTTTAAGAAAAAAAAATTTTTTTTTAATTATTTAATAACCACATGATTAGAAGCATTTCATTATTACAACAGCATTGACATATTCAATAACAATATCCAGAGCTAAGATGCATCTCTTTCAAAACTGGCTGTAAATTTTTAGGTTTACAGTTGAATTAATACAGTTACACAATATTGTACTCAGTATAAACCCTATAAGACATAAAATTAAATGAGGTTTTAAACTTTAAAAAAGGTCTCCATTTCATTATTAAAATAAATAGTTTCATACAGAAAAAATTCATTTTTAATATAATTGACACTAAGATGCACATGCACTTCTAATCTCTATATATCTAATTATTACTAGTAATAGTCGGTTACTTTCTGAGCTCCTTGGCATCTGAGCATGGATATAAAGTCATCAGGTAGATTTCAATG
>NW_008329320.1:2903772-2943271 GCF_000622305.1 Nannospalax galili
CGGGAGAGCTGAGCTATAGGCTTACCCCAAGAGGCCTGAGGATAGTAGTGCAGGCTAGGAGAGTTAGCCAGTGGTGCAGGTCGAGGGAAGCAGAGAGAAGTGAGGGCGGGGCCAGGACTAGAAGCGGTGCTCCTGGAGCCCAAGAAAGGGACTGAGTTGGTCTGGGTGAGGAGGATCAGGGAGCAGTATTGGTTCCCCAGGTGTCTGGGGCTGGGGCCCCAAGACTAGGAATGGCGCAGGGCCCAGACTAGGGGTATAGAACAGCGGGAGGGATGGAAGGGTGAATGTGGCTTAGGGAGTCCGGGCGGAGAGAGCTGCGCTACAGACTTACCCCAAGAGCACTAGCACTGTTTCTTAGTATAAATGATGTTTGTGTATAATATCCAAAATAGGCTAAACATCCTCCCTTCAGGCTAATATATTTATTTGCTTGAAAGCTAATTAATAAGAACTAACCTGCTTTTTAGTTACATATTCTAATTTAGCAGAATGTAAATTAATATTCGCATTTATTTCTTAAATGTTTTAAGTCATCATACTTAAAATACTTATTAATAACAAGCATGACTAGTGTTTAAGAATGGCGCAGGGCCCAAACTAGGAGTATAGAACGGCGAGGCGGGGGATGGAAGGGTCTTTAAGAAAAATTTTAAAGAGAGCAATATCCTGAATTTTAGGCCATCCAGAGCAATTCAGCTGACAATTAAATTAAACTAAATAATATTAACAACAAATATTTCTTTGCTTCAACTAGTAGAGTGCTTGCCTAGCATGCATGAGGTCCTGGGTTCACTCCACAGGACTGCCTAAACTGGGTATGGTAGAGCACACCTATAGTTCCAGCATTCAGGAGGTGCAGGCAGGATGATCAGAAGTTCAAGGTCACCCTCAGCTACACAGCAAGTTAGAAGCAAGGCTGGGCTACATGAGACCATGCCTCAAAAACAAATAATAATTTTGCCTGATTGGCCCCAAAGAGTGAAGCACTGTATTCTCACCCAAGGCCCACATCACTCTGAAAGGAAGGCAATCTTGGGCCCCTTCAATAAAAACTACATGGAACAGATGGAGAGATGACACAGTGGCTAAGAGCACTGGTTGCTCTTGCACAGAACTTGGGTTCGGTACCCAGCACCCACATGGTGTCTCAAAACATCTGTAACTCCACTTCTAGGGGATCCAACACCCTCTTTTGGCCTCTGCAAGCATCAGGCACAGCACACATGTACTATACATACATAGCTGCTGGCAAAGCACTCATAAACACAAAATAAAAATAAATCTTAAAAACAAACAAACAAACAAAAAACCCTACAGGGCTGGAGAGATGGTTCAGCAGTTAAGAGCATTGGCTGCTCTTGTAGAGGACCTGGGTTTGGTTCCCAGCACCCACATGGTGGCTAACAACCATCAGTAACAACAGTTCCAAGGGATACAACACCCTCTTCTGACCTCTGAGGGCAGTGCATGACATGGGTGCACTCACATACAGACATTACACTCATACACAAAAAATAAAAATAATAATTTGCTTTTAAAAAAAAACACAAGAAACAAAGGTCCTGGACACAAGTTCTTTTTCTTCTGCTGTGACCATCCTGTCCTCCAAGGTATATCTTTTTACTTGTATTATATTAAAAGTGTAACTTTCTTACTCCTCTTTCCGTTTGCCTCCTCCCAGTAGCTGTAAGCTCCAACTTGCAGCATTCCTCCATGGCCTGTACTCTAGCTCCTGCCTCCAGGTTCCTGCCCTGAGTTCCTACCTTGGGCTCCTGGATGAACTGTGACCCAGGATATGTAAGCTAAATAAACCCTTTCCTCCCCAAGTTGGTAGTGGTCAGAGTATTTTGTCACAGCAATGAAGAAACAAACTAGGACATATATATATATAATTTTTTTTTGTCTTTTTGAGACAGGGTCTCTCTGTAGCCCCAGCTATCCTGGAACTCACTATGTAGACCAGGCTGGCCTCAAACTCACAAAGATCTGCCTGCCTCTGCCTCCCAAGTGCTGGGATTAAAGGTGTGCACCACCATGCCCGGCTAAAAATATATATTTTTAAAAAATAAAATACTTTCAGAAAACTCAGAACTCACTGATCTGTATCTGTCTTGTCTCTGGTATTCTACAAAATGAATAACAGAGGATTAAGTTACAAAAACAAATGTGGGCTTGGTTGTTGCTTCCTAGTAAAATGCTTCCCTTTTATGTGTAAGGCCCTGGGTTTCATCTCCAGTATTTGAGAGGGAAATCTAGGCCAGAAAGCAAAAGATATGTGGCAATGAAAGCACTAGTTCACTGCGGTGAGCAGCACTCATTAGAGAATGGTGGCCTACTTACTAGCTGCCTAAACTCAAAGTCTTCCTGAAGGAATGAAAAGGACAGGGTTGACAGAGCTCCACAGGAAATCCTGCTGTTCCAGGAAAAGACATGGCAGAAGAAAGTCATTCAAGATCTGAAAACCAAACACAGGATGTGGAAAATGCGAGACACTGAAGCAAGCTAGGATTTGAGAATGAATAGATGGCAGAGGTACAGCATTAGCTTAGTGTACCAAGGGTGATTCCAGCTGGAGTAAATCTGAGGACTGAGAGAAGCAGGCAGGTTTCCAAGACCAGGAGTAATTCCTCGTGAATGCTGGTGGTGAACAATTGTAGTGGTTTTTGTGAATGTCTCTGCTGGATCTCAACCTTGCACAGGCCTGAGCAATTCTATAGCAACAGCAGCACAGGACTCAAGCAATCTGTGCAGGCAGGTGTGGTGATGCATGCCTACAACCCTAGCACTTGGGAGCCGGAGGTAGGATCAGGGGTCCAAACCCCTCACCTGTATAGCAAGTTGAGGCTAGCTTGGGCTACATGAGAACCTGTCCCCCAAAAGAAAGAAAACAACAAACTAACCTATTCAGGAGACACTATGGAGGCTATGTCAAAGAACAGGGCTCTGAGTGTCCAGGAACATATGGAGAAAGTGAGATTAAGAAATTTGAAGGGTAAGCTGGGTGTGGTGGTTCATGCCTATAGTCCCAGCACTTGGGAGGCAGAGGCTTTATGAACCACAACAATGACAAAACCAGCAAATTATTTTTATTGCAGTGTGACACTTTTACCTTGGGGGTAATCAACAGCTCTCTAATTGGAATTAAGGCCCACTCAATAGAAGGGAATGCATGCATGGTACTATAAACATAACCAAGTACACATGGTTGGACAGGTCATAGACTCTAGAGAAGAACCTACCTCTATCACTTTCCTGGACCAATGTACTTTCTTACTATATTCTAAATATGTATTCTTATATTCTCAGACAAGTGTACCTCTTACCACTCATCAAAGAACCTTCTTTTTGCAATAGATGAAGACTATTACAAAGTTCCACAACTTGTCAAAATAAAGAATTAAGTAACTGAAGTGCCCAGCCCTAAATAATATATCTACAATGCAACCTCTACATTTAAGGCTCAGGGAATACTTCAGAAGAGGGGGCAGAGAGACAATACACCTGCTGCTAGTTCATGCACTCTTGACAGGATAGGGAAGCTGCATCCATGAAATCTCCACAACTATAGTGATGTTATCAGGAAAATCAGCATTCCTTCCTTAGGGTCTTGGTGTATTCATAAAAGAACTTGGAAACTGACTTGGAAGGAAGCCTCAAGGACAATTTTATCAGAGTTTAAGAGAAAAACAAGACAAGCAAACTGTAAATCTTGGCAGTTACCAGGAGGAGGGAGATGGAGAAAAGGAAGGGAAAAAGCCAAGCCAGTACCTGAGAGGCAGAGGCAGGCAGATCTCTGTGAGTTCAAGGCCAGCCTGCTCTACAGCGTTTCCCTGGGGCTACAGGGAAACCCTGTTTAAAAAGACCAAAAAAGGGGCTGGAGAGATGGCTCAGCAGTTAAGAATACTGGTTGTTCTTGCAGAAGACTGGGGTTCAAATCCCAGTACCCACATGGCAACTAGCAACTGTCCATAACTCCAGGGGATCCAACAGCCTCTTCTGACCTCTGTGGGCATTGCACAACATGGATGTACTTACCTACATGCAGGCAATAAATGTGTACACATAAAATAAAAATGATAAAATTTAAAAAAAAAAAAAAAAGGTAGACAGGATCAGTAATGGGGTCAGCAAACAGCTACATGGCAGATGAGCAGATGCATGACAGAAGGAGAGGGGAGCCTCAGAGAAAGAGTAAGAAAGCCCAGAGTGTCAAAGAAAGCATGCCCAGACTTTGGTTAGTATCTAAAAAAGAGAAAACTTTTAAAAAACGAAAATTCACACTCTTCTGAGTAATTCAGAAAAGTGGGCAAGCCACAATGCTACAGGAGTCTCTGGGAAGGAAAAGTACATTATCTCATTAAGGGGATAATTATTCCATCCATCTTAGCATGGCTTTGAGTGAATCAGCGTTTCTTAGGGGTAGTCTCTTGGCCAGGAAATTAACAGACCCAGCTGGATTAACCCCTAAGCGAGGAGACAGTAATACACAATATTTTAATCTTTGGAGCAGATCAGAATGTGTTGCCTCCACCAACAGCACAGATAACATTCTATTGAACAGAAGGAAAGAGTTTTCCCTTAATGGGCCCCAACTGAGCCCTGATACCCATCCTCAATCGCCCCGAAGTCTACTGTTAACAGTGAGAACATCAAAATATAACTTTTCTTTTTTTTATTATTTTTATTTTATGTGATGTATTGCCTGCATGTAGGTAAGTGCACCGTGTCGTGCAATGCCGGCAGAGGTCAGAAGAGGCTGTCGGATCCCCTGGGACTGGAATTACGGACAGCTGTTAGCTGCCATGTGGGTGCTGGGATTCAAACCCGGGTCTTCTGCAAGAACAACCAGTGTTCTTAACCACTGAGCCCTCTCTCCAGCCCCTGGTCAGAAGAGGCTCTCGGATCCCCTGGGGCTGGAATTACGGACAGCTGTTAGCTGCCATGTGGGTGCTGGGATTCAAACCCGGGTCTTCTGCAAGAACAACCAGTGTTCTTAACCACTGAGCCCTCTCTCCAGCCCCTTATTTTTATTTTTTAAGTGATACAGTTTTGATACTTGAAGGAGCAAGTTCTTATGTAAAAATACCAATTATGTCAAGTCCTCATTCCCTACAATATTGTATAAAGTATTGCTATAATTTTTAGATATGAAAAGAAGTTTTCACAGAACCAAGCTCACAAATGAAGGCAAGGAAGAATCTTCATCAGTGTTTGGCTACAAACACACCAGTAGCTTGGCTATGCAGGAAGAAAAGAGTTCATTCAGCTCACAGTGTCAGAGGCTGACAAGTCAAACAGCATGGAGACTCCTCTGTCTAGTCACATCATGGTGGATGGTGTCAGGATGGAAGGATCTGTGAGGAGGATCTATCAAATGATAAGGAGCCAGACAGATGGGTGCAGGACCAGCTTGTTCTTTTACAATTCTCATTCAGTAAAACAAGGTCCCAAGAAAAAGGACATCGATTTTTGGAGAACAATGGCTGCCTAGCAGGCTCAGCCTCAGAAAGATCAAGCACTCGAGACTTGGGGGACACACTTAAACTCCTAAGCAAACTGTAACAAAGAAATAGCTTTTCCTGTAGTCATGTGAAAACCTGAAGTACATGTGTGCATTCTTTTCTTATGTCAGCCCCCTTGGTTAAATTTCACTACATCAGGGTGTGGCCCTTTCGGGTAATGTTACAGTTACTAGCTCTATGTATTCAGTCTCTTCCCTTGTTTCCTGCCAGAGACAGATGTTCAGGGTCCTATAATTTCTTAAATTTATCCTCCAGGTAAAAATCAAGGAGATTTAAATTTTAGCCTGGAGGGTAAAACTCAAGAATATGTAGCAAAGTGACAGTTACAACCAAACAATCTTGAGCTTCATGCCCTGGCCGTTCAGTTTCTCTCTTCTCAGTCAGGATGTTTCCATGGTAACTCACTTGCGCCTCTGAACAGCCATCATGGACTCTGTGGGCAATTGGATTACTGCTCCCCTTTCTTCACGGCTTTCCTACAATTGAAGTAAATAGCCACAGCCTTTGCCATGTGACTTTTCAGGATCTCTCCCTAGGTTGGCAGAGTACATTCTCATGATATTGAGCTTGACATAATTTGTCAGTGGAATATTGAGATGTCATGTAAGAGAGGGGTTTTTATGTGTTTGCATGGTTTGGTTACCAACCGACATCAGAAATCTGTGGGACAGACTTGAACCTCACTCACAGCCTGAAGCAAAACCATGAAAGCTGGCCTGAGCACTTACAGGTGGGATACATACATATGATACAATACTGAGGTTGTGAGCTACTAAATTTTGGTGTGGTTTTTGTGTCTAGTTTCATTACAGTAAAACCTGACAGCTCCAACCCTCTTCTTCGGCTCATCCCAGTGTTTACCATGGAGCTCCCATGTCATTCTAACAGCCACTTCTTGCCAAAGGTACGCTGTGACTCTTTTTGCACAGGAATGCACTGCCTGCTGTGACTAGTACCCCCACCTCCCATCATCCCTGTAATATCTCTTAACCCTGGAGTCAGAGGCAAGGCACAGCTCTTAGTTGCTGCTATAGTGAAATGCCTTTTACCATGCTGAGCTAAACCCTATGAGGCCATATAGGGGAGCCACCCTGCTATTATCTAGAGCTCTTCAGTTTGGCTGATTCTTCCCCAAGACTCTTTTCCCCTGGAGACTGACACCAGCCAGCTGGGCCTAAAGATCATCCCAGGCTCTCCAGAGGGCTACATTCAAACCTTTTCTGCTCACTAACCCAAACAGTACTTACGTGTTAAGCATGAGTACGCTTGTTGGGATGAGTTGCTTTCCTTCTAGAATACCACTGGAAAGGTTAAAATCAAGTCACTGTTTTTTAATTGAATGTGGATTGCATCCCTGCCAGCTGACAATTCCTATGCACCAGGCAAGAGGCTCTTTTGAGAGAAGACTCCCTGATGCCCCCTGTGGAGATTGACATGAGCTCCATGGCTTAAACCTCCACTCAAGGACTCCACCCAGGCTAAGAGGCTGGTAAACAGTACTTCTACTATACTTTTTCCATTCTCTAAAGAAGATATTTCTGAAAGAGTCATTCATTAATGCATCCAACAAAAACTTTTTCAACTTTGGTACTACACACTAGAGACACAAAAGGCAAAGGGACAAAGTCTGGCCATCATGAAGTTCACATTCTTATGTAAGGAAGAGAAAAGAAAGGAAACAAAATACATAAATCCATCATTTTAAATGTGATAAGCAGTATTTTTAAAAAAGACAAATAAATGATTGGAAGACACAGGGTTCTTCTATGAGCAAAGGGAAGACACTGTTGAGAATCCAAAGATCCATGAGATCAAGGGGAAAGAACAAATTATGGAAAATTTTAAGGAAGAGCAACTTAAAATAGAAAAAGCAAATGTAAGGATCCTGAAGCTAGAATGAAATCCTAGACAAGTGGCTGGGGAAAATGAGCCAAAAGGAGTAATGGGTGGGGGGCAGCTCATGGCGGAGGGCCTGTAAGTCATGGAGGGGATGTAAATTGTAAGTTTTGCTTTCTTAATTACTCAGGGTTTTGGTCTTCGTTTGTTATTTTGTTTGTTAGTTTGGGGTTTTTTTTCATTCTTTGAGTAAGAGTCTCCCTGTAGTCCCAGCTAGCCTGGAATTCAGACCTGTAGACCAGGCTGGCCTTGATCTCACAGAGATCTGCCTGCCTCTGCCTCCCAAATGCTGGGATTAAAGGTGTGTGCCACCATGCCCAGACAGTGTTTTTCTTTCTTTTTGCAGAACTGGGAATGAATCTAGGGCCTGCAAATCCTAGGCCAGCACTTACTGAGCTATGTCTCCAGCCCCTGCGTTATAAGTGAGAAAGGAAGCCACTGCAGAGAGCTGACAAAAGGTGTGGCTTGTGTCTTGATGGATTTAACTAAAATCTAATTTTCACGGATCAAGGGACAGAGGAGAAAGATTTTAAGAGTCACCTAGATGAGAACCCAGTGGTTTGGACTGGAAGTGATAGAGGTAGTAAGCAGTCATCCGGCACAGTCTAACAATGAGTCATGAGTGACTGGAGGTGGAGTGAAGAAATGAGAAGACAGAGAAGACAGTCTTGGTGGAACACACCTATTATAATCCCAGCACTCAAGACACTGAAGCAGGAAGACTGCTGTCAGTTCAAGACCAGCCTGGGCTGCACAGAGAGACTCTGTCTCCACAAAACAAAACAAAAAATACTGCCCCCTAGGCCAGACCAGGTGGCATATGCCTTTAAACCCAGCACTTGGGAAGCAGAGGCTGGTAGATCTCTGTGAGTTGGAAGCCAGTCTGGCCTACATAGCGAGTTACAGACTAGCTAAGGCCACATAATCAGACCCTGTCTCAAAAATAAAAAATCGTTCCCTGTGGTGGCCAGATGGACAGATTAAGATGGGTCTTGTGAAATGATCCCTTACCCTGTTTTCTGTTTGGCAAGTCTGAGATACCCTACCTCCAGTTAAGTGAGAAGAAGATGTCATGGAAACAATTGGATATGTGAGGTAGTGGTGAAGGGAGGTCTGGACCTGGGGATCATAAGCTTTTAGATAAAATTGAAGCTGTGAAGCTGGAGGAATTCTCAAGGAGGAAGTGCAGTAGGAGAAGGAAAGGGAGCAGGGGGTGGAGTGCCAGGCCCCAGTGTGCCCAGAGTCCCACAATCTGGAACATGCCTTAGGAAATGCGGACAGTTCTCTATTGGTATAAAGTAGTGCATCCATGGCCTATTATTGTAATTATTGTTAAATATTGACCTGTTTAATAAAAATGAAAGGATGCCAAAGTAAATTAGCAAAATAGGACTTTTTTTACTTATTTTTATGTATATGAATGTTTTGCCTGAATGTAAATTCACCTGTGTCATGCAAAACCCATGGAGGCCTGAAGAGGGTGTCAGATCCCCTGGAACTGGAGTTACAAATGGTTGCTAGCTGCCATGTGGGTGCTAGGAACTAAATCCGGGTCCTGTGCAAGAGCAGTAAGTGCTCTTAACTGCTGAGCTATCTCTCCAGCCCCCAAAACAGGATTTCTTAAGATATTGATCTTAAGTTTAATTTGTGAAAATGCACACAAAAAGTTTTAATGTTCCATGAATGGTGCAGAGGTAAAAGATATTCCAATGCTTCAAAGAATTCTAGCTGACATGATCCATCAAAAATGGATGAAAGGGGGCTGGAGAGGTGGCTCAGTGTTAACAGCACTGACTGCTCTTGCAGAGGACCTAGGTTTAGTTGTGGCACCCACATGGCAGCTAACAACCATCCATAACTTCGGTTCCAGAGGATTCAACACCCTCTTCTGGCCTCCACAAGTACTGCACAACATGGGTGCACTTACAAACATGTAGGCAAGACACACATAAAATAAAAATAGCCGGGCATGGTGGTGCACACCTTTAATCCCAGCACTCAGGAGGCAGAGGCAGGAGGATCTCTGTGAGTTCAAGGCCAGCCTGGTCTACATAGTGAGTTCCAGGACAGCTGGGGCTACAGGGAGACCCTATCTCAAATGTGAGTTCAAGGCCAGCCTGGTCTACATAGTGGGTTCCAGGTCAGCTGGGGCTACAGGGAGAGCCTATCTCAAAAAGACCAAAAAATAAATAAAAATTAAAAATAAATAAATAAAAATAAAAATAAAAAAATTTATGGATAAAAAGTGGTATTACTATGCACCTTATTCATCTTTAAACTTATATTTGACACATAATAATTATATATACTTGAGAGGTGTGGTGTGATAATATGATACATGAATATAATGTACAATTGTCAAGGCAGGGTAGATAGTATTTGCTTTACCTTTTTATAATTT
Organism: Nannospalax galili; assembly: GCF_000622305.1. NCBI lineage: Eukaryota > Metazoa > Chordata > Mammalia > Rodentia > Spalacidae > Nannospalax > Nannospalax galili. The sequence continues at coordinate 2,913,592 of NW_008329320.1, forward strand.
CTTTGTGCTTGAAAGCTGAACTCCTTTCTTCTGATTCTATTGTCATTGTTGGTCTCTTATTGTTTGAGGTCTTTGAGATAGAGACTAACTCTGTGGCCAAACTGGCTTCAAACTCACACCAATCTTCTTGGCTCAGTCTCTCAAAGTGCTGGGATTCTAGGCATGAGCCACCAGATCCAGCTTCTCTTCTAGCTCTTCAGAAAATATACAATAAATTACTGTGAACTATGGGCCCCTGGTCATGAAGATAGAGTCCTCAAGAAGCTTGGTGACCCTTCCAGTTTTGCCTTGCCCATCTCTGTAGCAGGAAATGTCTCAGTTGAGGCTATAGCTCTGAATCCTAAAGAACAGCCAAATCATGGCTGGGTTTCAGCCAGAGATCCAGAGGGAGCTGACAATTTACTTTGTGTTGTGCATGATTTCACACAAGTTCTGTGGCCAGGATGTCAATTATGCTGAGTGGGAGGAGGAAAATGGGGATGAATATTTCATAGCACTTGAAATTTTCAGCTAGCTTTTAAGTGAAAGTTTAAGTTTTAAAATAAGTCTTTCACAGTTGCTAGGATAGAAATGATCATCATGGATCTAATTGTGTTGGCTATATTCTATTTTTTTTTTCTTTTGAGACAGGTCTCTGGCTGACCTCCAATACATGATCCTCCTGTATCAGCCTCTCCTGACTGCTAGGATACATACATGTATCACCATACCCAGCTAAATCTCTTCTCTTCTTTCTTTTCTTTTATGAGACAGGATCTCATGTGTCCCAAACTAGCCTCAAACTCATTATGTAGCCAAGTATGACCTTGACCTTCTGATTCTCCAGACTCCATGTCCTAAGTGTTAGGATTACACCACCACCATGGGACTGCAGCACCATGCCTGGTTTATTCAGGGCTAACAATCAAACTCAGGCTTCTTGCATGCTAAGCAAACACTCTGCCAACTGAGCTACATCCCAGGCCCCATTTCTTTTATGACACTTGTAATTTAATCTGTTAAACAAAAACAAAAACCAGGGCCAGGTGTGGTGGCACATACCTTTAATCCCAGCACTCAGGAGGCAGAAGCAGGTGGATCTCTGTGAGACCAAGGCCAGCGTGGTCTACACAGATCCAGTTCCAGGCCAGCTCTGGCTACTGGGATACAGGGAGACCCTATCTCAAAAAAAAAAAACAAAACAAAGGGGTGGGGGCTGGAGGGATGGCTTAGTAATGAAGAGCACTGGCTGCTCTTGCAGAGGATCTAGGTTTAGTTCCCAGAACCCATATGGTGGTTAACAATCATAAGTAACTCCAGTTCCAGGGTATTCAACACCCTCTTCTGACCTCCTTGGGCATTGCACAACATGAGTGCACTTACATATGTGCAGGCAATATACTCATACACATACAATAAAATGACCCAAAAAAGACCCCCCAAAAAAACAGGGTGCTGGAGAGATGGTTCAGTGGTTGAGAGCACTTACTGCTCCTTCAGAGGATCAGGGCTTGGTTCCCAGCACCCACATAAATTGGCTCACTACTCCCATTATAGTCAGCTCCTGGGGATCTGACACCTTCTTCTGGCTCCTTGGGCAATGAACATATACATACATACACTCAAAGCATATATACATATACAATAAAAATAGCACAGGCTGTCATCCTCTGTAGTTTCTGTGTTAGTTAAACCCATTTTTCCACAGATCTCATATAATAACAGTCAACACAGAAGACTTCTGTGACCTCAAAGGTGTGAGGATTGATCCTTTTCATTGAGCAAGCAAGCAGTGAAAAGCAGAGGGCACTAGCCCGGCATCCTCTAATTGAATTCAATTCTGACCTAGAAAGAGTGCCAGATCCTACAGGTTGCAGGCTCAGTCCCAAGCCTGTTCTCTGTTCTACTTTAGACACCAGTCACCAGACCAGAATGTTTTTACCTGGGTTTCTGACCAACCAACTATATAATAGGTCCCACAACCTCATCCTTGGGTTCAATTTTTTGATTGAGTGGCTCACAGAACTCAGATGAACCCTTCATTAAATTTACAAGTTGCTTATGAAGGTGATTACAAAGGATACAGATGAAGTGATGCCAACTCAAGTGGGTAAAGACGACTCAGTGGGTAAGGCATCTGCCACCAAGCCTGAGACCTGAGTTTGATCCCAAGGATCCACATGGTGGAAGGGCAGAACTGACTCCCACAAATTGTCCTCTAGCCTCCACATTCACTGTAACATACATACACCCACACACATATACCCACACAAAAAATAAATACATAAAAATATAATTTCAAAATTAAAAATAACAAAATGATACAGAGGGTGAGGTGTGGGATAAATGGCAGGGAAAGCGGCACAGGGCTTCTGTGCCCTCACTGATCCAGAAGGCCACCAGAGTGGTCCCAGACAAGTTGAATCCCAAAAGAAATTTAGATAATGGATGCCCAGCATATAACTAATTAGCAAAAGGCTGTTCTACTATAATGGAGGCAGAATGCCCTCATGGACAGAAGCTTCAGCTTTGGAATCAGGTACCTGGTTTCAGTTTCTAGCTCTTTACCTTATTTCTGTGACCCTGGGGATGTTACTTAACTTCTCTGCTCAGTTTCCTTATCTAAACCTAGGGATAGAGATTGGAACAATAGCTCAGTGATTAAGACCACTGGCTTCTCTTGCAGAGGACCAGAGTTCAATTCCCAGCACCCACATGGCAGCTAACAATCTTCTATAACTCCAGTTACAGGGCATCTGATGCCCTCTTCTGGCCTCCACAGGCATTGTACAGCACAGGTATACTTACATACATGCAGGCAAAACACTCATACACATAAGATTAAAAATAATAAAATCGTGGCCGGGCATGGTGGCGCATGCCTTTAATCCCAGCACTCGGGAGGCAGAGGCAGGCGAATCTCTGTGAGTTCAAGGCCAGCATGGTCTACATAGTGAGTCCAGGCCAGCTGGGGCTACAGAGGGAGACCCTGTCTCAAAAAGACCAATAATAATAACAATAATAATAATAATATAATAAAATACAATAAAATAAAATAAAATCTGGGGCTGGAGAGATGGCTCAGTGGTTAAGAACACTGACTGTTCTTGCAGAAGACCTGGGTTTGAATCCCAGCACCCACATGGCAGCTAATTGTCCATAACTCCAGGGATCCGACAGCCTCTTCTGTCCTCTGTGGGAATTATATGACACGGGTACACTTACTTACATGCAGGCATAACACTCATACACATAAAATAAAAACACTAAATAAAATTTAAAAAATAATAATAAAATGTTTTTTAAAAAAGGAAAGAAAAACTAGGGAGAATGTGGGTGTGGGAGTGCATGCCTTTAATCCCAGCTCTTGGAAGGCAGAGGCCAAGAGATCACTGTGAGATCAAGGTCAGCCTGGGATAGTCTACATATCGAGTTCTGGCCAGCTGGGGCTATATAGTGAGACCCTATCTCAAACTATAACAAAATCCTGGTAGTACCTTACATGAAGTCCTGGCTTCAATCCCCAGTGCCAAAGGAGCAACATTAACACCTACTGTGTGGGCTGTGAGAATTAAACACATTTAGAATCTAGGTTAGCTTTGACATATGAACACTGAGTGGTTTTGCCCAGTTTTAACATGCTGTAAGCTCTAAAAGAATGCCATGATTGTGTAAGAGATGGTTGTGCTGGATTCTGTTTGGCCATTAGCAGATTGTTTTGCCATTTCAGAGAATTGCATCACCAGTGTCTTAATTAGCCAGTACATGACCTGGTTCAGTGCACATTTGCAACTATTACATCCATGGAGATTTTTACAAAAGGTGCAAGCTCCTGACATGCACACTATCTTCTGGAAAAGCTACTGCCAAATATAATATACACAAAGGCACATAATTTTATTAGAAAAAAAGAAGGCTTTCTTTATTCTTCAGCTAAGTCACCATATTGACTTTTAATTATAAACCTAATTTTTATTTTATTTATTTAGGTTTTTTTTAAGTATATTAGTTACTTTTCTTTGGGAGGGTTTATTTTGCCTCATGGAGTCAAGGGATGTCCTAGTTACTTTCTATTATTGTGATGAAACACTGACCAAAAGCAACTTGGAGGGAAGGGCTTATTACTCTTCCAAATGACAGTCCTTTGCTGAGGGAAGTCAGAGCAAGAGCTCAGGGCAGGAACTTGGGGGCAGGAACTGAAACAGACCATGAAGGATCACTGCTTTGCTGAATGGTTTGCTTCCCCCTGGCTTGATCAGCTACTTTTCTTATACAACCCAGGCCCACCTGCCCAGGGATGGCACTCCCTACAGTGGGCTAGGCTCTCCTACAGCAATTAATAGTCAAAGAAATGCCCCCACAGACATACCCACAGGCCAGTCTGATAGAGGAAATACTCAATTAAGGTTCTCCATTCCCAGGTGACTCTAGTTTGTGTCACACTGACAAAAACTAACCAGCCCAGGGGATATGGTCCATCATAGCAGGTCCACCAAACAGAGCAGCAGGCAGCCCTGTGTCGGCAGGAGCATGGGGCTGAGACTCCTCACCTCCTCATATCTCAGTGGAACAGGAAGTGGAGGGATCAGACAGGATCCGACAGATCAAGCTCCCCTTCGCCGCCCCCCCCACCAGTAATCCACTTTTATAGCTAGGGCCCACTTCCCCAAACAGGTACAACCTCCTCAAACAGTTGGAGACCAAGTGTTCAAGCACAAGAGCCTGTGAGGGATGTTTCATATTCACATCATAACATGGTCTAGCTATTGTAGCCAGACTGGCCTTGAACTTGCAATACTCATGCCTCTGCCTTTCAAGTACTAGCTAAATTATTTTAAAAGGGCAAATGTAGGGGCCAGTGAGGTGGCTCAGTGGGTAAAAATGCTCACCCAGCAAGCTCAACAACCTGAGTTTCACCCCCAAACCCATGATAAAAGGAGAAAATCTACTCCAAAATTTGTCCTCCGACATCCACATGCACACCACACCACATGCATGCATATAAATAAATAAATAAATAAATAAATAAATAAATAAATAAAAATAAATAAACACTCTAAAGCTGGTCATGGTGATACATACCTGCAACTCCAGCACTAGGGAGTTGGGGATAAGAGGATCAGGAGGGTTAAGAGATTGAGTCCAATTGAGTTTATATATTAATACTTGACAGAAAGAGCAAAAGGACGGAGAGGAAAGGAAGGAGGAAGAGAAAGAAAGATAACTTTAAAATTATTCATGTGAGGAAGGAGATCAGTGGGAAAGGGGGGCTGGGGTAAGAGAGAGTAATGGAGGCAAGTATGATCAAGATATATCACATACATGTAAAAAATGCCATGACAAAACCATTATTATGTATAGTTAATACATCCTGATAAAAAATTTCAAAATATTACACAAGTGCTAATTATCTACAACTTTCACTTCAAAAGAGAATAGGATTTTTAATATATTTGTTATAAAAAGAAGTCGCAGAGCCAGGTGTGACAGCATGGAAGCCAGAAGAGGGAGTCAGATCCCCCAGAACTAGAGTTTCAGATGGTTGTTAGCTGCCTGGGGAAATGAATGCAGGTTTTCTTCTTCATGAGCACCTAGTGCTCTTAATTCCTGAGCCATTTCTCTAGCCCCTGGACTCAGTCATTTTTAACGAGTAGAAATTTATTGCCTCACGATTTAGGATCTTCTATGTCATCACGTGATGGAAGGTGGAAGGTCCTCATATAACAAAAGAGAAAAAAGAACCCACTTCTGCAAGCCCTCCTTATAGTAGCTGTGTTAATCAGCTTTCCATCACTGCAACAAAATACCTGAAACAATCAACATAAAAAGAAGAAAGATTTATTTTGGCTTATGACTTCAAGGTTTTGGTCCATGGTCAGCTGGCCCCATCACTTTGAGACTTCAGTAAGGCAGTACATTATGACAGGAGCACATCACAGAGGAAACTGTTTGCTCCATGGAAGACAGAAAGCAAGAGAGAGGAAGTAAACAGTGTCCCACAATCACCTTAGAGGGCAGATACTAAATGCTTAGGATGTCCCACTAAGCACACCCTCTTTTTTTTCCCCTCACATCAGACGGATAATGTGCTGGTGCAGTGTGTAAAAAGGTTCGAGGGTGGCACGTTATGCATGCGCGTGAACACCCAATTGTCACACTTATGAATCACAAAAGGATCTAGCACACCCTATTAAAGACGTTCAAGGTGTCCATGCAGTGCCAAGCTGAGCACTTTAACTCATGGACTTTTGGGGTACATTTTTTTGTTTTTATTAATTTTTTATATGTATGAGTGTTCTGCCTGCATGTAAGTGCGCCACATGTGTGCAATGCTGGAAGAGGCCAAAAGAGGGCATTGAATTCCCTGGAACTGGAGTTACAGATATCTGTTAACTGCCATGTGGGTGCTGGGAATTGAACCCAGGTCCTCTGCAAAAGCAGCCACTGCTCTTAACCACTGAGCTCCTAGGGTACATTTTAAATCTAAACTATATCAGTGACTAATCCATTCATGACCTATGTAACTCCCATTAGGCAACCTTGGAGATTAAGTTCCCAACACATAAGTTTTGGAGGGGACAAAGTCTCGTAAGTCTTAGTACTGGGCTTTGAACAAGGAGTCTTGAGTACAGTGCTTCCTGGTTTCCTTGCCAGTAAGAATCACTCAGGGGAATTTGTTCAATCTATGCTTTCCAGTCCATAAGCCTGATATCTGATTTAGTGTGACTACACTAGGATTCAAGAATCTGTCCTGTTGAAGAATCCCTGGGTGATCTTTATCATCAGGTAGTTGGAGAAACACTAGATGTTGATTCTACAATGCTTAAAATTTTTTCAAGTGCTTGGGAAGTCTATACTTCAGGAATCCTAATGTGACTACTTTGTAGAGATAAGAAGTTTGGAGTTGGCAAGATGGATCAGCAGGTAAAGGAACAGGCTTGCAAGCCTGACTACCTGAATTTGATCCTCAGGGCCCATATGGTGGAAGGAGAAAAGCAACATCCAGTTGTCCTCTAACCTCCAGAACACACACGTGCACACACGCACATACACAAATACATGTATAATTCTCTAAAAATGTTTCTAAGTAATAACATGCTTTCATGACAACACATTAAAATTATCAAAAAAATAGTCTTGCCCCTGACAATAATGTTGGTGAGTGTTGGTGGCTCTCCTCAGTATTGTTTTTCTTCAAAACCAGCATTGGTAATATATTTTGCTCATGATCTAGACTAATACAGAGGAGTATCTTCTTTGTGCAATTCAGTGAAGAGCCTGGCTTAGTGGTGAGGAACTGCAGTGTTACCATGACAACATTACAGTTATCCCTGAATAAATAGCCTGACTCTTAACTTTAGTTTCAAGAGTCAGCCTGAACTCAGAGGGCACTGTTCTTGCAGATGTCTCCTGGAACTGTGCTGTCAAGCCAGACCTCACCCATACTTTTATTCAAATCTGTTCCTCCAGCTTCAAATGGGAAACTACAAGCTTGGATCTTTATCAGACAATCTTGCCTTTTCATTCCTAGGCCTAAAATATTTCATATATACAATTTCACGCATTTTTCTCAATCTTCATTGCTTTCAATAAAGATACTAATATGAATGTTCTGCCTTTCAGAACTTCAGTTTGCTAATTCTCAAGCATACCCACATTCACTCACTATCTTGGGTGGAGAAGAAATTGAGTCAGGTGCCCAGGACACAAGTGCACATGGTTCAGTGAGTTTGTTTGATGTAACTTTTTTGATTCAAGGTTAACAAAAAATCATTAGTCCTGCATTTTTGTAAAAGTCATTCCTACAAACACATAAGCAAAGAAATGCCCGAAGATGGCTGTAGGGGACACAAGGCAGACTAAAGCCATTCCCCAGGCAAAGGGTATGATTAGCTTTAATTGAAATTACAGTTTGATTGAGTAACAAGAGTATGCTGGTTAGTTTTTGTTCAACTTGTTACAAATTAGAGACACCTGTTAGAAGGAACCTCAGCTGAGGAATTTTTTATATCAGATTGGCCTGTGGCCATGCTTGTGATGTATTTTAATTGGTAAGTGATATGGGAGGGCCCAGCCCACTGTAGGTGGTACCATTCCTGGGCAGGTGGGCCTGGACTGTATAAAAAAGTAGCTGAGCAAGCCAGTAAAGAGGTGTAGTCCTCCATGGTCTCTGTTTCAGTTTCTGCCTCCGGGCCCCTTCCTCTGGATGAACTGTTAACTGGAAGTATAAGATGATATAAACCCTTTTCTCCTCAAGTTGTTTTGGTTAGATTGTTTAATCACAGCAACAGAAAGCAAGCTAGAACAAGTGACATAGGCAAGGGTTTAGAACTCAGGACTAGAGATGCAGCTGCCTTGAAAGGACATATTGCCACTAAAGAAGGGATCTCTCAAGTAGTACAAACTAGAGGTATTACTTTTACTACCCAGACTGTGCCTCCTGCAGAGACCTACCTGACATAGGGGTGGGGGGGGCAGGGGGTTGTGAGCTCATTTTGCAATCGATTATTAAAAGATGTTTTCGGGGCTGGAGAGATGGCTCAGTGGTTAAGGGCACTGATTGCTCTTGCAGAGAACCTGGGTTTGATACCCAGCACCCACGTGGTGGCTACAAAGCGTCCTTAACTCCAGTTTCAGGGGAATCCAAACACCTCTTCTGACCTCCAAAGCATGCACAACACGGGGGCACTCACACACATGCAGGCAATACACTCATACACATAAAATAAAAATAATTTAAAAAATTTTTTAAAAAGATGTTTGCACTTCTTTCCCTTTTCCATTGTTTCTTTAGACAGGCTCTCATGTCACCCAGGCTGACCTCAAGTTCCCTGCCATCTGAAGATGTCCTTAAATTCCTGATCCTCCAGCCCTCACCTCCCAAGTGCTGGGATTACAAACCTGTACCATCAAACATGCCTCTTTCTTGATTTTGTGGCACTGGGGGAGGGAACCTACATACTCTAAAAAACAGCTTCTTTTCCTAGGATTATTAACATAAAAGAAAAGAAGGTCGCTCTATCTAAGTTCATTTTGTAAAGTTGGGAGCATATTATTTATATTAATCATTAACAATCCGTGTGACAAAAAGAAACTGGCTTTGGGCTAGAAATCAAGCAATGTACCTGAATGAGCACCACCACACGGAGCTGTGTGGTCTTAAGCAAGTCAGTTACACTGATAGACCTGTGTCTTTCACAGAGGAATGCAAATCAGGTGATACCTTATTTCACCAATTCTAAAATGCACTGTTTTCAAATTTTACTGTTTCTGATCTTGGGATGCATCTGCTAATCAATGGTACATTGCAATTATTATTGGCAGAGTTTTCTTCTTGGTTGCTTTTGGAATCTGCAGCACATTACAGTCAACAGTGAACCTAGCTTTCTAGGCAGCTACATGATGATGCCTAGCATTTGCGCATTGATGTAATACTCTCTACTCCTCTAAATATATTCTAACTTTTTATTCCTACAGGACTCCAGCTTGGCAATGGTTTTTCAGAAGGGAGGTCATCTAAGCTCTCTCTCCCCCGTTGTTGCGAGTCATGTTTCACTATGTATCTCAGATTAGTGTTAAATTCAGTATGTAACCCCGACTATCCTTGAATTTGTGATTCTCTTCCCTAAGCCTCCTGAGTGCTGAGCTTACAAACATGAACCAGTATACCCTGGTCTGAGTTGATTTTTTAAAATATTTTATTTATTATTTTTATTTTATGTGTATGAGTGTATTGCCTGCATGTATGTAAGTGCACCCGTGTCACGTAATACCCACAGAGGTCAGAAGTGGGTATCAGATCCCCTGGAACTGGAGTTATGAATAGTTGTTAGCTGCCATGTGGATGCTAATTGAACCCAGGTCCTCTGCAAGAGCAACCAGTGCTCTTAACCACTGAGCCATCTCTCCAGCCCCCAAACCCACAAATTAGATTCTTGCAATGTCATTGAGGTAGACATTTCTACTCATTTTCTCCTCTCAACCAGACTCCATTGTCTCTATCCTGTTCTGTACTGGAAAGGTGGCTGTCTGAGTTACATGGATTTCTTGCTAAGATTTGGCATATCAGTGAGCAGGAAGAGAGGGAGCTCACTGTACTCAGGGACCTTCCTTCAGCTCCCTCATGGGCAACCTTGTTCTATCCTCTCCATCCAGCACTTTCTCAACTTTTAGGGCCTATTCTTTTCCTTATGCTATAATCAAATTACTTTAGGTGAATGCACTTTCTCTTTGCTTTCAGGATGGTCACTGGCTGAGTGGAACAGAAGCAGAAATGGAAGAATGAAATTAGGTTGCTCAGGTATGTGAGGAGCAGAGGCAGCTCCACTTGGCTCAGGGAACAGAGGCACCAAGAGAAGCTGGCGTGTGATGGCATCAATTTCTCACGCTGTGGCGGCTGAGGGCATGAGAAGTAAATGGGCAGAATAAGGCATTACACTTGGATAACCAAGTGGCCATCCAACTAAGGAAAGTTGCTACTCAGAAACCTTCAGTGGCCATTTGGCTAAGTCCCTTGTTTCCTGTAAAGTCATGGGGGGAGGGGTGAACAGGTGAGGACCAGCCCCCAGGGCACAATGGTAAGGGCTTCAGAGTTTCAGCACCAATGAAAGATCACAGTGTTTGAACTTACCACACAGGTAGGAAAAGGACCCTCAGCTCTGAAGTGTCTGATCCCTTCCACACTCCCTGGCCAGCAGTCCCAAGGAGCCAGCCTTCTATCCAGTGGGCCTCTCCATCCAGCATTCTTTCAGTGCTGTGGCTGCCTCATGAGCTGATGCTCTTCTGGAGACCCAGATCACCACATGCATAACCCATACTTTCTGGAAGCACTGTGCATGGGGTAAACATTTGGAGCCAACAGAAACTGCATTTAGACATACTGCTCTGACCACTTACTGGGAAACCCATAAGGCTACCAGTTTTTACTATGAATTAGATTAAGAAAAGGCAATGAGGCAAATACAGGTTCTGATCCGAGCAGCTCTACCACTAGGTTTTATGAGCTGAGTAGAAAGCAGACATGTGTACTGTCCTCTGGCAAGCACCAGAAGCAAAACCAAGCACAAAACCGGTAAGGTTAGAATCAGACAATGTCACCTCTGCCAGCGGCTATTCATCCACCTGAGGATCCATTCCTGAGAGGCTTCTAGGCCCTAGTAGAGAATGAACCACTAAATATGAAACCCTACAGTAGCACATCTCATTGCTATAATAAAATAACTGAGGCAAGTTAATGTTATTGATAGATAAAAGTAGCCTATGGATGAATCCGGTTGATCAGGATAAAGCACCAGGACACAGATAAAACTCCATTGGAATAGAGCTTATTAGCAAAGGAACATATGGGACAGATTCCCTTCTGGGCAAGGAAAATGTCTGCCTGGGTCGTGAGCTGGGGTCTTTTAAAGGGGGAGGCTTCTGGGGGGTGCAGAAGATGGGAAGATATACATATATATATATATATATATATTTTAAGTTAGGCAGGGGGAAGAGGGAGAGTGGGACTGTTAAAGCCTGCCCCCTTTAGAGATCAAAGGGGAAGCCTGCTATGTTGGCCAAACAGTGGAGAAAAGTCTATTTCTCTTGACTTCAAAGACCAGGGTGCTCTATCAACTCGGTTCCCTTTTCTCAGGGGCTTCCAAGATCCATGAGGCCCTGTTGGTGAGGGGGTGGAGCTATCTGAACCTTAACAGTTATGAAGTGAAAAAAAAAAATGTTTATTTAGCTCCCAGTCCTGGAGATTCACCGGCAAACACTAACACCGGCTCACCTCTGGTAAGGACCTCATGGCAGATGGTGGACAGTGTCATATTGTGGGGAGCACATATGGGAGGAAGAGATCACATTTCAAAGCCAAAAGCCAGAGAGCAATGCCCAACAACTTGCTGTCCAACCAGTGACCTAAGGATCCCTTCCGACCAGTGGCCTAAGGATCACCCACTAGGCCCTCCTTCTTACAGGTTCCACCTCCCAGCACTGCTACACTGAGGATCAAGCTTCCAGAACATGAGCCACTGTGACACACTTAAACCATATCCAGACCATATCAGGCACCAGGTCCTCAGAGATATAGAGAACCACCTATCATGAGCCATGGATTATCTGATATCCTAAACTGTAAAATTAAACATGTGCAGCAGCATTCCAATGTAGAAGCTCCCTATAGACATACAAACAAATATACAAATATATCGGGCTGGGTCAGTCCACAAGGCACTAGGAAAAACTATTAAAAACAAGTGACTCAGAACCACTGAGCCTGGTGGCATAGACCTGTAATCCCAGCTATTAAGAAAGCTGAGACAGTAGGTTCACAAGTTCAAGACCTGCCTGAACTAGAGTGAATTCAAGGCCAACTCCAGCAACTTAGTTAGACCCTCTCTCAAAATAAAAAGTAAAGGGGCTGGAGAGATGGCTCAGCAGTTAAGAGCATTGGCTGCTCTTGCAGAGGACCTGGGTTCAAATCCCAGCACCCACATGGCAGCTAACAACTGTCTGCAACATCAGTTCTAGGGGATCTGACACCTTCTTCTAACCTCCATGGGCATTGTACAACACAGGTACATTTATACACTTGCAGGCAATACACTCATATACATAAATAATAAAATATTAAAATAAATAAAAAGTAAAGAAGGGATAGCTCAGTGGTAGAAGCCTGTAAATGCCCCAGACTCAGAACCCACATGAAAAGCCAAATGTAATAGTGTGCCTCTGTAATCTCAGCACTCTGAAGGGGAGATAGGATATGGAACCAGGAAAATTGCCCAGAAGCTCACAGGCCTCCTAGCTTGGAGTACACAGTGCAGCAGTAGAAACAAGAAGAGAGACCCTGTTTCAACAATGTGGAAGGCAAGAACTGACTCTCGAAAGTTATCCACTGGCCTCCACACGTGCTGCACATGGATGTGCGCGCGCGCACACACACACACACACACACACACACGCACACACAATTGTCAACTGGACTGCATTCCTTCTGCCTCAAGGGGAATTCCTTATAACCCATAGTGAGGGCCAGCATGATAGTTCAGCAGGTAGAGGGCCTTGCTACTGATCCTGATAACCCAAAGGATGAGGGCTTTCTCTCTCAGGCTCTCCTTGGCCTCTACAGATGTGCCATGGCATGTGTACATTCATACACATATTTACTCTATAATTAAAAAATAACTGGTTAATAAAAGAGGAACACAGATTTAAGAGACTACTCACATGCCCATCTTCAAAGCTAGCAGCACAGCATCTCCAAGTCTCTCTCTGCCTGACACTCCTGTGTTCCTGTCATAGGATCTTTGGACCTGCCTAGATAACCCAGGAAAATCTCCCTATGTTAAAATCCTTAATTAATTACATCTGTAAATGTGATTTCTTTGGCTATGAACAATGACTATATCATATAATCGGCCATCAGAGGCTGTTCAGGGTGGAAGAGGTTCTCCATATTCAAGTGAAAAGATGACCCATCTTATGGAAATCATCAGTCCATTCCTTTCCCTAGCTACTCTAGCACAAGCTTAATGGGCCCACATATAAAATATGTATTTAATCCCCACATCAAATCTATGAGGTGGTTGTGCTGCTTAGTCTTTGTCAACATGACACAAACTAAAGTCACCTGGGAACAGGGAACCTCAGTTGAGGAATTTCCTCCACTGGGTTGACAGGTGGCCATGTTTCTTGGGCATTTTCTTGATTACTAGATGATATGGGAGGGCCCAACACACTGTGGGTAGTGCCATCTCTAGGCATGTGGGTTTGGGATGTATATGAAATAAAGCTGAGCAAGACAGTAAGCAACAGCCATCCATGGTCTCTACTTGAATTCCTGCCTCCAAGTTCCTGCCCTGACTTCCTTTAATGGTGGACTGTGATGTGAAGTGCAAGCCAAATAAACCCCTTTTTCCTCAAATTGCTTTTGGTAACAGTGTTTATCACAACAGAAAGCAAGCTAGGACAGTAGGTTCTACTGTTATTTTTGATTTTTTTTTTTTTTTTTTTTTTTTTTTTTTTTTTAGCAGGGTCTCACAATGCACTGACTGGCCTGAAACTCACTGTGTAGACCAGACTGGCCTCAAATTCACAGATACCCTTGCCTCTGCCTTCCAAGCATTGGAATTAAAAGTGTGTACCGCTATACCAGGCCTATTCTTCTGGTTTTATAGACGAGGAGTATTGAGCACAAGGAAGTTAAGGAATTTGAACAAAGTTATATTATTAAGGCTGAGGTGATGTTCAGTGGTAGAGCACCTGCCTAGCATGCACAAGGTTCCAGGTTCAATCTCCAGCAACACACACACAGGTAATACTGGTCAGCAAGTAGTGGAGCTGGGATTTGAACTTGGATCATCAAACTCCAGTACTGTATATCTAATACAGTAGCCAATAGTCACATATAAGTATTTAAATTTAAATTAGTTTAGCTTCTGTCACAGAAGTCATATTCCAAGTACTCAATGGTTATGTGTCCAGTGGTTGCCATGTTGGGTAGTTAAAAGACATATTCATATTAAAAGAAAATTCTGGCTGGGCATGGTGACCCACACCTTTAATCCCAGCACTCAGGAAGCAAAGGCAGGTGGATCTCTGTGAGTTCCAGGCCAGCCTGGTCTACATAGTGAGTTCCAGACCAGCTGGGGCTACAGGGAAACCCTGTCTCAAAAAGAACCCCCCCAACCAAAAAAAAAAAAGAGAGACTTCTACTGGCCAGCATTGCTCTAGAGTGTGGCTCTAAATCAATATGCCCTTTAGCACCTGATACTGATATGATTATCAATATCTAAATCAGGTCATAGTGTAGCTGAGACTCATCTCCAAGCTGTTTGTTTGTTTGTTTATGGTTTTTTGAAACAGGAACCCATGCACATGCCAGGTAGTCATTCTGTCACTGAGATACAGCCCAGCCCCTCCAAGCCTTTAACTAGTTACTTGTGACTTGTGTTGAGTTCTGCAAGTCCTTTAGATTCCTATGAATGTGTTACAGATACAATGAAACCTTTGTAACACTGGTGTTGGGAGCTGAGACTTGGCAGTTAACACCACAAGCTAGAATGTCAAGGGAGCTGGGAGGACTAAAATAGGTTGGTATTTGCTTATGTGCCTGTTACCACATTGGGTGGTACCTGGGGTGGGGAGTGGAATATATTAAAGACATTATGTTAGAAACCCATTGCCCTCAAGCATTTAAGTGCCTACTTATTGTACACATGGTCCTAGGCATTGGAAATTCAGCGATTGAACACAGTTCCTGAAACTGCGGAGCTGATGTTCTTTCCTGAGAGAAAGGGAGGTGTCAAACAAGAAATGACAAGTTTGATGGATGTTAGGAAATGCAAAGTGTGGGAGGGTATGGTGGTTTCAATGTGAAATGTTCCCCATAGGCTCATGTATTTGAGCACTTGGTCCCCAATTTGTGCCACTGTTCACAGAGGTTTAGAAGATGTGGCCTTGCTGGAGGAAGTATGTCATGGGCGGGGAGGAGGGGCACTTGATCATTCAAAGCCTTGTCCCACTTCCAGTTTTTTTTTTTGTCTCTTCTTCCTGGCACATGCTTGAAGATGTGAGCTCTCAGTTTTCTGTTACAGCCATCTCCTGGCATTATAGACTCTCCCCCCTGGAACTGCAAGCCAAAATAAACTCTTCCTTCTATAAGTGGCCTTGGTCACAGTGTTTTTTTCACAGCAACAGAAAAATAACTAATACAGAAGCCAAAGAATTAGAGATAATAATGAGTGCTCTAGAAGTTTATAGATGAGAAATAGCTGTGGGCACTAAAACTGGAAACACAAACTTGGCCTTAGTGACCTGTCATCAATAGAACATGTTCCTACTTCAGACAACTGGGAATCTTTGTAAAGTTTTCAGAAAGTCAAAAGATGCTCATAGGATACATTTCAGGGATTTCATAGAGGACTGGCATTTTGGGGTCAGGTAAGCCTACTTTAAATCCTGTCTCTGCTTTATGGCTTTATGGTTCTACTTATCAGCTTTATGGACTCAGTTGTATGATCTCTAAAAGGTAATATCTACCACACAGGGTTCCATAAAGAATACATGAGATAATGCATTATAATGTACATAGCTGTTCATATGCTACTGTTTTCAAGACTCTTAGATCCTTTGATAACTGTGTAGAAATAGGCTTGGTGGATTTGAACTTAGGAAAAGTTTGATAAACTACTGAAGTACCCTTGGGTAAGAAATGAACCAGGGAAGTGGCTGTCAGGGAGAAGAGAATCTTAGTTATTATAAAAAGAAAAATCTTGGCATGATGAGCACACTTACAATTCCAGCACTCAGAAATCATAGGCAGGAGGATTGCTTTAAGTTTGAAGCCATCATTAAATTCTGTCTCAACAGCAATAACAAAGGTATACCAACATTCTATTCATACATATATATCAGGGGAAATGAAAATGGATGTCCACATAAAAACTTGTGTAGTGGTGGTACACGCCCACAATCACAGCACTTCAGAGGCTAAAGCAGAAAAATCTTGAGTTTGAAGCCAGCCTGAGCTACATTAGGACCTTTTCAAATACAGAAGCTTTGTTCATAGTGGCATTATTCATAAGAGCCAAATAATGGATACAGCCCAAATGTCCATCCTTTGAGTGAATAGATAAAATGTGGCACATTCAAACAATGGACGATGGAACTTGAAAATACTGTGCTAAGTGAAATGAACCAGATCAAAAAGCCAGATAGTCTACAATTCCATTTATATGTTCAAAATAAATAAAACCATAGAAATAGAAAGTGTTTCTGTGGCCAGGCCTAATGGTATACACCTGTAATCCCAGAACTTGGGAGGCTGAGGCAGAAGGATTGTGGCCAGCCTGGAGTTATATCATGAGTACCAGTCCAGCTAGGGCTACATAGCAGGGTCCTGCCTGAGAAAAATAAAAGAGCATAGGCTGGGACTGAGGAGATAGGTCAGTGGTAGGGCACTTAGCACATTTAGGGCTTTGGGTTTGATCTCTAGTATTACAAGAAAAAAACAAGCAAACAAAAATAAAACAATTGCTTATCAGGGATTGGAAGGAAGTAGTAAAAAGTGACTGCTAATGAATGTAGGATTTATTATTGGGGTTACAAAAATATTCTGAAATTAGATAGTAGTGGTAATTACACAACTTTGGGAATTAAAATCTAATGAATTGAACACCTTAAAAGAGTAAAGATATGGTATATCCTTTCTGTGTATTCTTTGTATATCCTTTCTGGCTAGCATATACATAACAAGACCTTTCAAGGCACTAGGCCTTGACTCAATGTGTGGTTCAAACAGTCTCAGGCTAGCACCACCTTGTGGCTAACTCAACTGCCAATTAACATTCTGTAATTTGTTTTCAGATGCTAATTGAGGCTCACAATTATAACCCTGAGGCACTGTGAGACTAGAGCTGCCTTCTGAAGCTTCAAAGAATGAGTAAGTTGTTCATCCTCTGATTTAGTCATTCTACAAGTACTTACTGGCTACCCATCACCAGGCACTCAATATTGGCGCTCTGCCCTCACAGGATTATAGTTTGATGGGGGAAATACACATGAATCAAACCATCCCTCAGGAAGTATGAGGGTACAGTTGGGGAGGTCACGGAAAGGAAGTCATGGAGGGATATGGAGAGGCAGAGTGAGGTTAGTCCACCACACGTAAGATTTAACTAGGTAAAAAAGAAGGAAGAATATTCTTAATCTAAGTAAGGAGACTATGTAATGCCCTGAGTGGGAGGGGGCACAGTAAACCAGAAGTCTAGGTTGTTGGAATAGAGAGAATAAGAAATAGGGTGACGAGCAGGCAGGAAGGTCAGACCATGTGAAGTCTTGAAGTCTATAAGTCTATGTGGAAGAATTGTCATGAGGATGAGAAGCACAGAATTTGATGAGATATGCATTTTGAACCATTTCCTGACATGAGGATGCCAGATAGTATTAGCTGCCTCCAGTCACTCCAGTGTGTGTGTGTGTGTGTGTGTGTAGCATGCATATTTCCATGGGTGCCTGTGTACATATGTGCATGTGTGTGCAGAACCCAGGGGTGGACATCAGGTGTCTTCTTCAGTCATTCTTTGCCTTATTTTTTGGAGCTCACCATTTTGGCTAGACTGACTGGCCAGAGAGCCAGAAATTTTCCTATGTCATCCTCCCTTTCTCCTTTCTGTTCCCCAGAGCTTAGGTTGTGGATGTGTACCACAGAAGCACATCACCCCACAAAGTTTTATGTGGTTGCTGGGGATCCAAACTCAGGTCCTTGTGCCTGTGCAACAAGCACTTTACTGACTGAACCATCTCTCTAGCTTGCTTTTTTTCCCCTTCTTTTTCTTTTTCTTTTTTCTTCTTCTGAGACAGGGTTTCATATATCCCAGGTCATTTCAAACTCCCTACGTACCCAGGATGACCTTGAACTTCTGATTCTCTTCCTTCTTCTACCTTCCCAAGGCTGGGATTACAGGAATATTGCATCATGCATAGTTTATGTGGTACTGGAGATCAAACCCAAGGCTTCATGAATGCTAACATAGGCAAGCATTCCACCAACTAAGTTATATCCCCAGCACCAGTCTTGTTTTCTCTTGTTGGCCCAGAGGACTGCATGCTATCCTGCCATGCTGTCTGGAGGTGCTCTAGGACATACTCTCCTAACATGGAGCCACATAATTTTGATTGTAGGTGGAGATCCTGCATGAAGCATTTACTTACTAGAAGGTTGATTTGAAAATAACATTCAGTTTGGTCCTGGTCCCTGGTCCCTAGTGCTGTTTGGGGATGTTATGGGGAGGTGACAGCTTTGCTAGAGGAAATACGTCACTGGGGGTGGGCTTAAGGGTTTATAGTCTTGCCCCACTTCCAGTTTGCTCTTTCTGCTTCCTGTGTGGATGCAGATGTGATCTCTCAGCTTCCTGTTTCAGCTGCCTGCTGCCATGCTTCCCCCACCATTATAAATTCTCTCTTTGGAACCATAAGCCAAAATAAACACATAGGTTTCTTTTGGTCCTGGTGTTTTATCAAACCAATAAGAAGTAACTAATATGGAAGTTAATATCAGAGAGTGGGCTGTTGCTGTGAAGAAAGTGATCTATGTTTTTTCAGAGAATGTGGAAGACTTTGGAACTTTGGACTAGAAAAGTGGTTGGGTGCTATAAGCAGATGTTAATGGACATTCAAGTAGGAGCCTGGAAGACAGTAATGCTGAGAGTAATGTGGAATGTCAAGACCAAGCTCAACTGAACTGACCATTGATGTGATACTTTGGCAAAGGATTTGGCTGCCTTCTGTCTATGTCCTAAGAACTTGCCTGAAGCTAAATTTATAAGTATGCACTGATTTCTTTGGCCAAGGAAATTTCAAGACATTGAGTCTGTGGCATGATTATTACTGATCTTATGCAAGTCTACAGTGAAAAAGAACAAGTGGAGCAGAAAGAAATACAAAATGTACAGTTTGGAGAGAAAAGGAGCATTTAGGAAACAATGTTACAACCAAGGCCTGTGCTGAGAAAGAGGCTGTAACTCCAGTTCCAGGGGATCTGACAGCCTCTTCTGACCTCCATGGGCATTGCACGACATGGGTACACTTACCTACATGCAGGCAATACATACATACACATAAAATAAAAATAATAAATAAAATAAAATAAAATAAAAATGATTAGTGGCATTGTGGTGAGGCCCTCTGCTCTGAACTGGAATGACAAGAAAGGTGCCCCAAGGGTAAGACCTCACCCAATTTCAATTTGTGAAAGACAGCCTACGGGGTTTTCTGCTCCTAGAAAGCAACTGCTTACAAAAGCTACAGATTGACTCAAGGAGGTAAGGGTCTAACCTAAGCTGGTAGTTGAATTTGGGAGTTTCATCCACACTTGTGGATGGTACTGGCTTTGGAAACATGAAAGATGCAAGAGTGAGGGAGTTGTGGATTCTTCCTCCAAGGTTTCAGAGACTTCTGAGGCCTAACAATGGGTGGCAGGGGAACCCTTGAGAGTAGAAGACCTTAAAAGCCAGGGAGGCCATGACCTGTCAGATCACTGGATGAAGCTGTGAAAGTGAGGCCAGATTTATTGTAGAGATCCCAAGATGTTGGAGATGCCAAAACCATGAGATATATGCCAAGGAGAGATGCATACAGGAAGTAGAACCAGTCCAAGAGAAAGATGCATGTAGCAGACCACAAAGCTGGAGGGACAGAGTCATTTAAACCTTTTGAAATTAAAGTTCCAGACATCAAACATAGAGCTACAGGATTTGGTGTTTTCCCTGCTTGGTCCAATCTTGCTTTGGTCTGGAATTTCCTCACTATGCTCCATTTCTCTTTTTTAGAATGGGAATATGTATTCTGTGTCATTGTATGTATTCTGTGTCATTATATATTGGAAGTATCTAATTTGTTTATTTTACAGTTAAGAGATTTCCTAAGTCTCAAAAATGACTTAGAACGTTTGAATAGAGTTGAACTGTTAAAGACTATGGGAAATTCTGACTTTTTAAAAAATATTTTTGTTTCTTATTTTTTATTTTATGTTATGAGCATATTGCCTTCATATGTGTAAGTGCACCTGTGATATGCAGGGCACGTAAAGTCAGGAGAGGGCATCAGATCCCCTAGAACTGGAGTTATAGACAGTTGTTAGCCACCATGTGGTGCTGGGAATTGAACCCAGGTCCTCTGCAAGAGCAGCCAGTGCTCTTAACCACTGAGCCATCTCTCCAGCCCCTGGAAAATTTGACTTTTAAACTAATTATATTTTGCATCATGGTGCAACCATGAGCTTATGGGGGTCAGGGAGCAGAATGTAGTGGTTTGAATAAGAAATGTTCCCCGTAGGCTCAAATATTTGAACACTTGGCCCTCAGTTGATGGAGCTGTTTGGGGAGGCTGTGGGAGGTGCCTTACTAGAGGAAGTATGTTACTGGGGGCAGGCTTTCAGGTTTTATGGCCTTACCCCACTTCCAATTTGTTCTTCTGCTTCCAGATCCAGCTTCCTCTTGCTGAGTGTCCCCCATTGTTTTGGACTCTTCCTCTGGAACTGTAAGCCAAAATAAACTCTTCTGTAAGTTGCTTTTTGGTCATTGTGTTCTATCACAGCAATAAAAAAGAATACAGTATGTATGTGTTTGCACATACACATTTGTGTGTGGGTGCATGTGCTGTGTGTGTGTGTGGTTATAGGACGACTTTATGGAGTTATTTCTCTCCTTCCACCTTTATATGAGTTCAGAATGCTGAACTCAGGTCTCCAGGCTTGCATGGAAGGTACCTTTCCCCTGCTATGCCATCTCTCAGGGTCCCAGCCTTGCTCTTTTTTAAACAAAAAAGTTGATGTTTTACACAAATGCTACCTAATTTAATGCCTATCACAGTCCTATGAGGAAAAAATTTTTAATTACATTGTGTGTGTGTGTGTGTGTGTGTGTGTGTGTGTGTACAGAATAGAATTTGCAGGAGTTGGTCCTGAGGATCAAACTCAAGTCATCAGTCTTAATGGCAAACATGTTTACTTGCTGGGTTATCTCACTGGCACATATGAGGAAGATATTATTGTTATTCCTGTCTTAGAGATGGATAAGTAATATGTACATGACATCCTACTACTAGCTGCCCAGGAAAAAGACCCAAGTCTTTTTTTGTTCCAGCTCTCTCCAAAACATCTTTCCTAATCAAGCTCAAGTTGAGGGCAAGTTGGGTACCTCCTATAGGCTGCATCTTTGAGATCAGTGCTGCTGTAAACAATTCGAATATTACCACACCCATAAGGACAGTCACCAAAGAGGACTTCATCTACTTTCTAGTTTTGAGCTTGCTCCTTGAGAAGAGCTACCGGCACTGCATCCTCTACAGGCCTCCCAAACAGCCAAACATAATCAGCCTAAACACAGTCTTCAGGGCAGAGGATCAACATGTGGCTTTTCTCCCCCAGTTCTGTGCAAATAGCCTTGTAGTAGCAGTGAGGTTTACAAAGGCAGTTACACTCAATGTCTGGAGGCTTGTTGAATAAAGCTCAAAGCAAATTACTTCAAAATGCAGTTCTAATATCCTATGTGTAGGAGATTTTTTCCCCTAGCAATACAATTAGAACACAAATAACTTTTGCCTTGGGAAACATCAGTATTCTCAAAAACAATGACACTGATTTTTCTCAAATGTTCTACATTTTCTCTTTTGAAATGAGTAAGAGGACAAATCAGACAGGTTCTCAGAACCTGAACTTTTGTAGGAGGTGTGGGGGTTGGCACAAATAAGAATTGAGGCATTGTTTCTGTTTTGAGAGAAAGGTAGAATAAAGACCTGGATTTCATGAGCCAGCTCTGATTCACTCTGAATATTTTAATGTTCACATCCAACACAGAGGAGAGATAAGCAACACAGGGCTGTTAGGAGCTTGGAGGAGGTAAGGAAGAGTTTAAAATGGAGTGTTTACAACCTGATGGCAGAAAACAGTCTGTGAGAAAGACTGGCCCCAGTGTGGTGGGACGCTCATAACCCCAGCACTCCAGTGGTGGAGGCAGGAGGATTACTTAGAATTGGAGGGCAGCTCAGGCTACATAGTGAATACCAGGCCACCAAGCCAGTGAGCAAGATCTTGTCTAAAACAACAGCAGAAAAAGGCGGCGGGGTGGGGGGGGGGAAGGGAAGCTGTAAGAAAAAAGATATGTAGCTTGGTGCTTGCCTACACTATGCACAGGGACCTGAGTTCCATCTGCAGCACTAAAGGAAGACCGAAAATGAGGGAGGGACGGGAAGGGAATGGTTGAAAGGACCTGGGAGAATAAAGAAACAAGAAAGCAGAGGTAAGGAAGCCATGGTTTGCATGCCCTATTGTTCTACATAGGGATGTTTGAGACACGGCCTCCTTCTGTAGTCTAGGCTGGTCTGGAAATCAGTGATCCTGTCTCAGCCTAGTGCTGGGTAAGCACTTTTTTGAATTAGTCTTCCCCTCACTCAATTCCAGCCAGAATGACCTCCTTGGTGCACTTGAATTTTTCTCCATTTTCTGTCCTTCTTCCAGGTACCACCTACTAGGATGGTTCTCTTCCTTAAGGTCTCTACCCAACTTGTGACCCTAACCACACTGGTCCCCTTCTCTTTGTTGCCCTACATTATTCCTAAAGCTCCAATCACCCACCCATCAGATTTTCTGTTTTGGTGTTGTCTGGTTCTTAACTCCTCCCAAAATGAAAATTCTGCATGAATAGGGACTTTGTTTTGCACACTGCCTAGTGTTTCCATCATGTACAATGGCGCTCCACACCTCGTGGTGGGGGGGCAAACATAGGCTGAAAGACTGACGGAGCAAGTGAAGTGGGGCAGAGGGCTTGGCAGGTGTATGTAGCATGCAGGAGTGTTGAGTAGATGTTCGGTGGGGCACTTTCCATTCTTTTTCTCTCCTATTTTCTCCTCCCCATTTCAAAGGCCAGTGACAAGCAGCAGCAATTCGGAAAATGAGGCCGAACCCCATTGAGCGCGGCTCTGAGACTGATGGAAAGTAAAGGGGGGAGGAGAACTGAAACACAAGAGGACAAATGTATACGCAAGAGTAAAGGAAACGGAGGAAAAAGTAAGGCGGCGAAAAAGCTAACAGACGTCACTCTCTCTGGTCACATTCCCTGACTCCCCCGCGGCCGAGAGAGGCGCTCTTCCCCCACATCGTGGCCACCCCGCAGCGGCTGCCCGTCACCACCACTTGGGAGAAGGTCGGGTCTCCGGTCCACCGAGGGCCCCCAGCACCTGCACCGCAGAAACCAGGTCCTCAGACGCCCCGACCGAGCCCACCCCGGCGGTGCGGGCCCCGAGGACTACATCTCCCAGAATGCCGTGCACCGGCGCGCCTGCGCAGGAGGGCCGGAGGCAGCGGTCTGTTCTCCGCTGAGGAGGAGCGGGGCAGAGGAGGGAGGCAGCGGGTGAGAGTTCAGAGTTCAGCAGCAGCAGCCCGAGCCCATGATTCCCATATGCCCGGTAGTTTCTTTCACCTATGGTGAGTCTAAGGTGGCCTGTGGAAGCCTCTGGCCTGCCCTTCCCCGGCCCGGGGCGGCGGGGAGGCGCGAGGGTTGGGGCCAGCTCCAGGGAGGAGGCGGCGGCCGCCACCGGGGCGTGCGAGTGAGTGAGGCAGTGCGGGGCGGGAGTCCGACGGCGGCGCGGCCGCTGCCGGGCCGGCCAGGGCGGCTTCTCACGGCCCTCTCTATCTCTCCCCTGCCCTCCCTCGGCTCCCCGACCCCTCCATGATTCTCCTCCCGCCATGGGACCTGACTCTCCGTGCCCGCCGCAGTGCCCAGCCGGCTGGGGGAAGATGCCAAAATGGCGACCGGCAACTACTTTGGATTCACCCACAGCGGGGCGGCGGCGGCGGCGGCGGCTGCCCAGTATAGGTAACGGCTCCCCGCCCTCTCCCTTCTGTCCCCCTCTGCGCCCCTCGGCCCGAATCCGGCGGACGCAGCCCCCCCCACACACGCGGCCGCCCCCACACCTGCCCCCGCTCCGGGGGCCCCAGAGCCCGGCCCCGCGGCAGGGCCGATTCGGCCTCACAGCCTCCCCACACCTGCCCCGCCCGGCCCAGCCAGGCCCGGCCAGCGGCGGGGAGCAGCCCCATTAGGGTCGGGCAGGGATGAGACGGCGGAAGGCTGGGGACGTGGAGGGCCGCTGGGGCCTTCGGCGGCCCCGGAGGTAAAATGGCCTCCCGCGGCCTTGGAGCCGAACCGTGCCGCCCGTCCCCGCCTCCCCCCGGCGGCCCCCACCTCTTAATCTTCCTTTGGCTAGGGGAATGGAGAGAGCGAGCGGAGGGGCCTCGCGCGGAGTGTGGAGTCTCAGGCCCAGCCGCCTCTCCCGCGACGCTCCCGCAGCTCGGATAACGTGTCTTTGTCGGTACCTTCTCCCACGTCCAGAGTCCCCGGCCCTCTCCCCGCTAGTCCTCAAACCAACCGCCAGCGTCACTGCATCTATCCCCTTCCCTTCGTTTTCTCTGCACGAAGAGATGTTAATATGCCAACCACCTGTGAATAGTGTAGCTGTTAGACTGGAAAAGATGTGCGAAGTTTCTAATACCGATTAATGAGTGCACGGTCTTTTTAACTATTGAGTTTGGGTTCCGGGTGGACCAGTGATTCTCCTTTGGGGTCTTTCTCCCGGGGGAGAAGAAAATGCAAATGAGTTTATAATGAATCATTGTAATGCACTGGATAAAATCTCCACCTTAAGGTAGCTGTCAGGGCTGAAATTCTTTGTATATCATACCATAAACAAAGACGCTCAAATGGATTTTTTTTTTTTGTAACTACCTATGGATCAAAGTGAGACATCTTGGTTCAGGCCGTAAGCTCATGAGTAATGACTTTTATGTACTACTTTACATACTAGGTTCTTCAGCTATTGGTTAAGCCCAGGTAATTTTTTCATCTCATTTACTTAATTTTTTTCATCTCATTTACTTAGGCATGTTGTGCATTTGAAAGGCATCCATCAGAAATCAGGAGACTTTGAGTTTCTTTTGTTCTTGGTTTTATGACACTGAGGGTGTATATTCCTCATCTGTAAAATGGGATATTGGGCTAACAGTGTTTGAGGGCTGAGACTTTTAATTCTGAGGCAGAAAATAGTTGCCTGATTATGGAATCCTAAGATAACATTTAGGTATTACTGAATGAAAAATCTCTGCAGGTCAAAATGAAACACAGTGCCCTAGTTGATTTTTTTTTTAAAGAGATGTTAAAATTCATAAATGTATATTAATGAAATTTATCTTTTACTGATTGTTGAATGCCTTAATCTTATGTGGCATTTTGCAAATCTTTTAAGTCCTGTATTGAGAAAAAGGACTGAAAGAACATGATCAAAGCAAAATTTTGGAACTTGTCAGGTATTCACAAATCATTTGTTTATAAGTTGTGATATTAAACAGCAAAGTTTCAACTGTTTTGATACAGCCTTTTAGAGCTTTTTTTATGGAGTGAGAACATAATCAAACCATTTTATTTTCTGGGAAATGAGATAACTAATGGCATCTGTGCCATAAATTCACTGCTAGCAAGAACCATGTGTTCTAGAAAAGGCTGTATTTAAACCATTAAAAATGTGCTCATCTTGCACAGTATTTTTCTGTTTTCTTGGTATCCACTCAGTGATAGATTTGGTGACATGTTAACTGTCTACATACTGAAAAGTGGTGAGTTTGTTGCAGTTTTGAAACTTTTTTTCCCCTAAATGCAGGCCTACAGATAGAATAGGGGAGAAAAATGTCAATTTAAAGATAACTTACATGTGTGTTTATATTTATCCCGACATGAGAAATTTTTTAAAAATATTTTATTTCTGTGTTTATGAGTATATTACCTGCATGTGTGTAAGTGCACCCTGCCTTTGGAGTCAGAAGGTGGCATGAGATTCCCTTGGAATAGGAGTAATGGAGTGTTGTTAGCTGCTATGTGAGTGCTGGGAATTGAATCCGTGTCCTCTGAAAGAGCAGCCAGTGCGCTTAACCATTGAGCCATCTCTCCAACCTGAGAAATTTTTAAATTTCTGAATCCAATAACTATGTCAAGGATCTTGGATTTCAGTTTCAGTAAATTAATAATCCAATTTACTGAATTGATTGCTAATATGTATGTCTTACAAAAAAATAGCTTTTATTTATTTATTTATTTTTTTTTGGTCTTTTTGAGCCGGTCTCCCTGTAGCCACACCTGGCCTAGATTCACTGTGGAGACCAGGCTGGCCTCCAACTCAACAGAGATTGGCCTGCCTCTGCCTCCCAAGTGCTGGGATTAAAGGCATGAGCTAAGACTAGCTTTTATTATTTATGCATATATAACCAAAACTAATTATTAAAGCTCTCTGTACTATTACATAGGCATACATGAAAGATATTGGCATTTAAAAATAAGAACTCATCCAGTACTACTGTTTTGAGGAATATGAATATATGACATTAATACCAACAATGTTATTTTTTGGTTGCAAATAGTTACAGTGGAACTTTAATTTTAAGTATCTCAAATTCTGAGAAGTCTTTTAAGTATTTACATGTGCTTTACCTGTCATTGAATATAGATAATTCACAGTAAACTTCCTGTATCTAAATTTAATTCTGGTTCTTAGCTGTTACAGTCACCACTATAAAATATATTTGGGTTTTTGGTTTTTTTTTTTTGAGACAAGGTCTCACTATGCAGCTGGGTTTGGCTTGAATTCACAGAGTGCTGGGGCTAAAGGCATGCACCACCACCCCTGGTCTGATTAAATTTACTTTAGATCTGCTACCCCAGTACTACAGATTTAACTCTTTGTCTCTCATACCTGGTAGGCAGGAACTCTACCACTGAGCTACATCCCCACTCCAGGCTTGCAGTAGAGCTTTGGTGTTCATAATGGCATACTAAACTGAAGAGCTGGTTATGGTGTGTTAGAAAGAGATCATATAAGCCAGGCGTGGTGGTGCCCACCTTTAATCCCAGCCCTTGGGAGGCAGAGGCAGGCAGTTCTTTGTCAGTTAGAGGCCAGCCTGGTCTACAGAGTGAGTTTCAGGCCAGCTAGGGCTACAGGGGGACCCTGTCTCAAAAAGACAATTTAATAAATAAACTAAATAAATAAAGATCATATAAAGTTCCAAATAGCTTTTAGATTTTTTTCACTTGTAATAATAAATATTAAACATTTTGTACTTCAAAGTCCTGTCTGCTGCTTTTCTTCCTGTTTTGTTATATTTTTTAAGACAAATAGGTAAACTTACTATTTTGTTTTTCATTCTTTTTTCTTTTTTTTTTAATTTGAATTTTGCTTTCTGATGGGAAATTTTTTTAGGTATTTGTATGTGTGGTTATTTTTTAAATTACTGTATTTGTGTGTAGAAGTCAGAAGACAACATGAGGGAGTCAGTTCTCTCCTTCTACCATGTGAGTCCTGGAGATCAAACTCAGGCCCTCAGACTTGGCAGCCCTGCTGAGCCATTTGCAGACTGCTGTATGTTTTTATTTCTGATGACTTAATTTTTGGGTGGACAGGACAAAGCAAGTCTCAGGCATGGAAAATAACCAAGATGGCTTCATGCTTAACATTTTGTTGGATAATCCTTTGTGTTTAAGAAGATATATTTTTAGACATACAAAACTAATTTTTTAATAACTTTGAAAATACCTTTTGAGAAAACATACACATTTATTCATTTACTTATTTTTTTAAAGATAGGATTTCCTGTAGTCCCTTGTGGCTTCAAACTCAACATCAAAATGATCTTCCACCTTCTAAGTTTTGAGATTATAGGGTTATGCCACCACATCCAACTAGTTCTTTTATTTTTTCTTTTTTTTTGAGATAAGGTCTGATGTATCTCATACTGACCTTGAGTTCACTGTGTAACCAAGGATAACCGACCTTGAACTACTGATTCTCCTACCTCCACCTGCAGAGTGCTTCTGTTAGAATAACATCCAGTTTATCCAGCCAAGAAGCCAAGATAATTCTTTTTTGTTGTTTTATTTATTAATCATTGAGTGTGTGCATATGTGTTTGCCCGGTTACCATGTGTTTGCCAGGGTATGCATGTGGAGGTCAAGTATAGCTTTCAGGAGCCAGTTCTTTCCTTTCACCCTGGATTCTGGTATTGAACTCAGGTCATCAAGTTTGTAGAGCCTGTGCTTTTTTACTCACACATCCTACTAGCCCTAAAATAATTCTTGTTTGGGGGCAGGGGAGGAGAGATTTTGTAATAATTTCATAACATCAGAAATCTGAGGCTGGAGAGATGGGATGGCCCAGCAGTAAGAACACCTGCTGCTCTTTCAGAGGACCTGAGTTTTATTCTTAGCATGAGCACCAGGTGGCTCACAACTGCCCTCTTCTAGCCTCTGAGGGCACCCATATACACATGTGCTACACATAAATAAAAGTAAATCTTTAGGGAGAAAAAAATCTTTTTCACTTTTTATTAACAGTGAGTTTCTCATACTACTTTGGTTTTTTAAAGGGGTTTATGACATATACAAGTACATGTAATAATTATAAAATATTCTACAATGAATAGAAAAAATCATTTCTTTGAGTGTTTTAAGCAGCCAGTTTCTCTTCATTTATTCATGAGAATAGCCTTGGACATTCCTTGTCATTTTGGTATTCAGTTGAGGTGCTTGTCTGTTCTTTTGATAACCTAAATCTTTAGCTGGTGCTTAAACTAGTTCTTTTTGTCCTGTATGTAACTTTTGGTGTCATTGATACTTGAATGTTTTAACCTTCAATAAAGCTGGCTATTTAAAATAATCATTTGACAACATTGCTTTTAACCATTTTTATTAATATTTATGAATTCCAAGACTAAAGATTACATAAATGTGCAAAATAATCACTCCCTTATTCTTAGACTCTTAACAAATCTCTGCTTAGCCTCCTTAGTGTTGGAATGAGTCTTGAGCCACTGTGCCCAGCTTGGTGGGCATTTAAATTAAGAATCTGCTAGTCCAAACTGATTACCGCTAGATGAGGAACAGCTGACCCTCCTAAAACAAAGACCTTTAGATAGGCTGACTAGAGTCACCAGAAGGGCAAGCAGTGGGGAATGGCTGGGGTGCTGACAATACAGCAGACAGTAGGAGGGATATCAGAGTATAAGGGCTCTAGTGGGCAGGGGGAGGCTATGGGAGGGTGCTATCTGGGAAGTGGGTATAAAAATAATTAAAAAAAATTTTTTTTAAATAATTCTTCAAAGCATAAAAATTTGCTCCTTAAT